>NC_034603.1:85067956-85085663 GCF_900095145.1 Mus pahari | reverse complement strand
AAACCCTGTCTCGAAAAAACAAAAAAAAAAAAAAAAAAAAAAAAGAACGGTGCAGATTTTCACCATGGAGGTGTCTCGTCTCTCTGGTCCTTCCATCTTGTTCTCTGGGACAGGGTCTCTTTACTAAACCTAGAGCTTACTGATCAGGGTAGACTGGCCGCCAGCAAGCGCCAAGGACCCTCTTCTCTCTCCCTCCTGAGCGCTGGGATTACAACCACCTGGCACCATGGGTGCTGGGGTTCAGACTCAGGTCCCTCCCTGTGCTTCTTCAGCAAGCATTTTACCCAGGAGCCATCATCCCAGTCCCTTGGTATTTGGTGTGTGTGTGTGTGTGTGTGTGTGTGTGTGTGTGTGTGTGTGTCAAGGTGTCCTGTAGCCTGAGCTGACCTTGAACTTGACATGTAGCCAAGTATGACCCCATCTTGTCTCCTATCTCTCACATGCGTGGACCACCCTGCCCAATTGTATATTTTTACTTTAAGAGAATTCTCAGCCCCAAGAAGAGAAGTTGCAGGGTTGGGACACAGAGAAAAAGGGCACTCTGCTCCCTGGAGAACCAGAGTGTTCCTTGTACACTAATAGCTCTGAAGGCGTTGGTGTCAAAGTGATGAGTCAGGAGACGAGTTCCCACACCAAAACTGGAGAGGTCCCCCGAGCTCAACCAGACTGGAGGGCCAGGCCCCAGGGAGCAGCCAAGAGGACATCTGTAGCTGTTGAGTGCTAACACATCTCAACAAAGGCACCCGGCAGGGGGCTGTCAGCGAGGTCAGGGACCTTCTCAGTGCTTGCTGGCTAGGCAGACAGCTCAGAATACTTTAGGAGTGTTCTGCACCACACACAGACTCACAAGGAGCCAGGGGATACCACAGGCTGTAGGCAGAACCTACTGGCAAAGGCCAAATCCCCCCAAACCTCAAGGGAGAGGAGGGGCTACAGACAGAGCACCCCAGGGCCCTTCACACTCCAGAGTGAAGTCTCTCATCTCCCACTGGGTGCAAAGCCCCCTTTCTTAAGGTCCTTCTGTGGCCTGAGGCCTCTACCCATAGATATCCTGACTTCCAAAGGGGAGGGTGCCCAGCCACCCTGTGACTCACTGTACCCACTTCCTGCCACATGGAACCTGTAGCTGAGTCATCAGCCCCCCAAAGGGAAAGACTAGCCAGAGAGCTGGAACTCTGGAGACTGGGGGTAGCGTGAGGTGATGCTGGCCCAATGTGCCTTGCTCCCCGTCCCAGGGCCACCATATTCCTTGTAGGACCCAGAGCCCCCAGAGGGTACCTGCTGACCCCCATCAGGACTGATCTCTCCCACAGAATGAAGAAGGGGGGGCTGGTAGCACACGCCTGCCATCCTAGCACACGGGAGGTGGCGGCAGGAGGATCAGGAGTTGAAGGTCATCTTCGGGTACATAGTGAGTTTCAAACTCAGAACACATCCATCCTCAAACATCTGACCCTCCTGTCTGTATGTCTCCTGGCAAACACTCTTCTAACTCAGTGACAGCCCCAGCTGGTTTTCCTTTTGAGACGGGGTCCTATGTATCCTAGGCGGGCATAGGAGGTGAGAGAACTGTCAAGGGCTGGTGTCTGTGTTCCTGAGTCTCTTACCAGGCAAGTCCCTACGCTCAGTGTGGACTGCACAGTGGGCCCGTGGGGCTTTACTAATGTTTCAGGAGGCTGAAGCACATTCTGGAGTCAGAAGCCAGGAGTTGTTGGGGCTGAGTCCGATCCCAACTCCGCCAGCCCCAGGGCCACACTCTGGAGGATGTCACCCTAAAGTGTAGCGGGGCTCTTCTGTTTGGACACAGGGGAACTGAGATTTCTTTGACCCATACAGGGACTAGGGATTCAGAAAGGATGCTAACCTGGGCTTGGGGACAGGAATTATGAGGCTCTGGGGAGTGACACTTGGGTCAGTCTAGAGCAGGCTCTCAGGGAAGCTGAGCTTGGCTGGCATCTTCTCATGGCCTGGAACGTAAGGATGAGTCATGGCGACCCTGACTCCTTGCCTCACAGAATGTACTCCTGTCTCTAGCTCCAGACGGATCCACTAACTTTTGGATTGTCCCACAGTCTTCCCCAAGTAACTTTGAGAAGCTCTAACCTGGGAAGGTTCTCTTCTTTTCTAGCCTGCGAACGGAAGCCCTGAGCCTGGGAAGGGATCCTGGTGGTCTAGCAAGCAGTGGGCTTGCCTCTCGGAGTGAACCATGACCCTCCAGCTACGTTCCGGTATAACACTGGCCAAGAGACCACGCTGAACCTGAGCATTCTCCCCTGTGGGCTGATCACGATAACATCTAGTCCAAAGACTCACCAATTCAGAGCCTGAATTACAAGCAAATGCCCAAGATCACACATCTGTGCGGCTCATCTTTTGCAAGCCCAACAAGTAGGTGAGGGTAAGCATTATTTGGACCCTTTCCTCCGCTGAGGGGAAATGGAGGCTCTGAGAAGTTAAGCAACCTGTATAAGGCAACCCAGCTAGAAAGCAGAGACACAATCTGCTGGATGGCAGGGAGCCAGCTAGAGGATCCGCCAGCTCTGGCCTCCTGCCCAGGGCTCCTTCATCCAGGACTGCAGCCACCCAGAACGGGGTGGGGAGGGGAGGGGGGGGCGGCAATCTCCCAAAGACAGTGGAGCGCTGAGGAAACCCACCCTCCAGATAAACAAAGTATTTCCTTCCAGAGCTGGAGCCCTGGGGGAGGGGGAGCCACAGTGCACAAGTGTTTATAGAGACAGATGTTTGGGATGGAAAAAGAGAGACAGCCTCCTCCGTCCCCATGGAGACGGAGGAAGTTTGCAGCTCAAGCAGCGGCAACCGGGAGTGAAAAGGAGAAGGGGAAAAGGGATGGGGCTGACCCACTCCAAACCCTTTGACATTTGCTGATGCTGGTGCCTAACAAAGGGGTGTCGTCAAGGCAACCGACCTGCCAGCACAGAGCTGCCAATCCCAGCGAGAACTGGGGACAGAGCCAAGGAGATGGCCAGGAGATAAAATGATACTTTGTATGTGGGTAAATAATACTCTCCCAGATAGGCAGAGTTACTTGAGACCCATTTCCTTCCTCTCACCTCTCTCTTTATTTGGAGCATGTGTGGGGTTTTCTCCCCTCTCCCTCTCCCTCTCCCTCTCCCCCACTCCCTTTCCCTCCTACTCCCTCTCCCTTCTCTCTCTCTCTCTCTCTCTCTCTCTCTCTCTCTCTCTCTCTCCCTCTCCTCTCTTTCCTCTCTCTCCTCTCTCTTCTCTCTCTTTCTCTCCTTTTTTCTTTTTGAGCCAGGGCCTCACTACGTTGTAGCTTTGGCTGTCCTGGAACTCACTATGTAGACCAAACTGTTGTCAAACTGACAGAGATTTGGCTGCCTCTACCTCTGTCTCCCAAGTGTTGGGATTAATTCTATTAACTAACTAATTAATTATTTCGTTTTCTCAAGATAGATAGAATTTCTCAAACAAAATCTTTAAAAAAAAAAGATTTATGGGTACTGGCTCAGTGGTGGTTAAGAGCACTGACTGACCGGAGGTCATGAGTTCAAATCCCAGCAACCACATGGTGGCTCACAACCATCCTTAATGAAAAACAAATAAGAAAAACCTATGGGCCAGAGCGAGTGGGGCTGGAGCAAGGGAAGAAGGGAAGGGGGCAGGAGGGGGAAAGATTTATAAGAAAGGGTTGGAGAGATGGTTCAGCAGTTAATAGCACTGACTGCTCTTCCAGAGGTCCTGAGTTCAATTCCCAGCAACCACATGGTAGCTCCCAATCATTTGTAATGATTCTGGTGTGTCTGAAGACAGCTACAGTGTACTCATATACATTAAATAAACAAAATCTCTTTTTTTAAATAAAGTGATTCTCTTTGATTCACTCTTTTCTATCTTCCCTCTCCTCCCCCTTCCTTCCTTTTCTTCAAGGATTTGATGTTGTCCCTGGACCTGGTCTGGAAATCCTAACACCCCTCCACCCCTCACCCCTGCCCCAGGTCTTTCTGGTGACGGTCCAGTCCATGAGTGGCCCTGGGCACAGCTGACATTGAAGGCTGCTCCTGCCCATTGAGAGACCCAGCTCTTTGATCTGGAGTCCGGAGCAGTAGGGCTGTAACAGCAGGCAGAGCCAGGTACAGAGGAGACATGTACCTTGTTCACCAGGCTCCTGTCCTGCGTGCTCCCCCATCGGAGCCTCATGAGCCCATCACTGGACCGAACTTTCTCACCCGCAAAGGAAAGATGCTTATGACTGCTGTTGGTGACCTGTCATCCCTGGCCTCTAAAGCTGCAATACCCACAGGGGGCATTCTGCCCTTGTAGCTACCCCTAAGACCAAGCTCCCACCAGCCCCTGTTTCTTCACCAACCCCTAACAGCAGAATCCAAATTCGTCTTCTCCTACAGCTCTGTAAGAACCCTGGTCTCTCAGCTCCTGCCCTCCCCCCAGGGATGGGAAAGGGGGCAGAGGAGAGCTTTCAGTGAACTCTGACTGAGGTGGTGTGAATTCCTGAAGCTAGGATGTTTTATGGGAAAGAACTTAGAAGGGAGACCCGGGACCTTGCTTGGCCATGCGAATTCAGAGGAGTGGGTAATAGCCACCTGTAGCTACAGAAGCCCTTGGAGAGACCCCAGGACAGAAAGGCAGGCCTTTCTGGAAGGGAGGGAGCCCCAGTTCCAGGCTAGGTGAAGGAAGGTCTCAAACTCAGTGTCTACACACAGAGAGAGTAAAGTTGGCCAAGAGTCTGGACTGAAGGCTATGGCCTGTCACACACAGAGTCTACAGTTGGAGGATATGTTGCTGGAGGCCATCGGTTCTGGCTCAGGCTGTGTTGGCAGCGGGTGGGCGGGGGGGGGGGTGTAGCTCATCCCACAGGAAGGCTGGAGGAAGGACATGCAGATTTAGCGTGGGACTCACTGGGTCTCACCCTGCACCTCACAGTGCTGAGAAGATGGGACCCCAACCCAGAAACCTAAACCTAGCTCTGAAAATGAGGCACAGAGAATGTCAGCATGGAGAAGACCCAAATGAGGCACAGAGAATGTCAGCATGGAGAAGATCCATGTGGCGAACAGAGAATGATCATTGCAAGCTAGGGAACAAGGTGGAATTCTGGACATTTAGTTTCTTTCTAAAAGAACACAGAAATACTTTAAGAATATGCCTTCATTCTAATCCTGGGTGTCCGGATGTGGGGCTGCTTTGGGCTGTCTGCAGCAGCTGCTATGATTTGCCTCGAGCTCTAGCAGAGGTGTGGTTTTGCCAGCTGTTGATAGTTTTTGTGATTGTGTGACTTTCAGAATTCTGGGGACTTGACAGAGGGGGTATAAATGCTTGTACCTCGGTAGACAGGGTTGGTGGCTGGTGGTCGTTCAGGGAGTTCTGGTTGCAATTTGTAAGTAGTTGAGCTCCAAGAAGAAACAAAGGGAAAGAAAGAGATCTCCCCCCCCTCCTCCTTTTTTGCCTATCCAGTGGCAGAGGGTGAAATGGAGTTTTGGGAGAATTAAGGAAGAAGAAGGACCCACAAAGCAGCAGAGAGCAACTATAACAAGGATTTGGACAGGTCAGGCTTCTGTGACCCTAGCTATAGTCCCTGAAGTCTTAGCATTCCAGATGTGGTCCTGGTTGCTCAGCCACCAAGCTCCCAGGGCTGATCCTTGTCCAGGGCTGATCCTTGTCCCAGTCTCTGCTGGCTGAGCAACCCTGAGCAGCTTTGGGTTCTCTCTGGGGCTCTGCTGGGATGTCTGTCAGGTGGGGACACAGCTGTGCAACGAGCTGTGCTCGTTGGCTGTGGAGATCAGGAGATAATGTGAACAACAAAGAGAGTTTAACTGATAGCTACTCTGTCCGTACCCTTGTGTGCCAGGCTCTGTGCTAGCCTACCTCCTGGGAAAGAAGCCAGGGCACCATGCCAGACTTCCATGCTCAGCATACCTGCAGGGGAGGAGACAGCTCTGAAGAGCTGCAGCGACTGGTGCTTCACGTGCTGTAGCCTCAGGCCAAACGAATTTGTTGCTGCTGGAGTTGTGTTTTATTTTGGAGACAGGATCTCACTATGGCCTCAAACTCCTTACGAAAGGGTAATTGAGCGTTGTTGGCTCCACCCCTACCTCGGGCAAGTACTAGTACTATAGATGTGTGCTTACACACACCTGACTGGATTTTTATCTTTTTTATTGTGTGTGTGTGCGCGCGCGTGTTCGTGCGTGCGAGTGTGTCAGGGTCTTAAGTAGCTCAGGCAACTTTGAACTCACTGTGTAGCTGAGGATGGCCTCCTGCCTGTGTCCCAAATGCTGGTATTACAGTATATGCTGTCACGTCTGGTTCATGCAGTGTTAGGAACCGAAAACAGCACTCTGTCCATGTCAGGGAAGCACGCTACCTGCTAAACTCCGTTCCCAGTCTGGTTTTTGCATTTTTAAGCGGCTGAAAAGCAAATCAAAAGAAGGCTGTTTCACAACAGGCGACCACTATTGCGTGAGATTCAAGCTTCGGCGTCCAGAGTTTACTGGCATAGTTCCTCGGGATCTGAGCTGTCTCTCACTCCAGGACCAAAGGCTAAAGTATTCACCACATGGCCCTTTTCAGGAAAAGCCTGCTGGCCCCTGGCCTAGAGGAAGCATAGTCAAAGGTCCTGGGCCAAGAGCAAAATAAGCCACTTCCTTGCCCAAAGCCCACTGCACTGCCACGGACAGAGCAGAGGGATGTGAAGTGTTAGGGTGGCCTTCCGAGGCAAGCGTTAGATGCCTCGTCATTCCCACCAAGGAAATAGATGTTGAGGGTTGCTGCCAGCCAAATCTCCCTGCACAAACCTCTCTGGGCCAGAGGGAAGGACAGCAAGAAAGGAGAGAGACGGACAAGTCCCTTCGTGCTTATCCCAGGAAGCAAGGAGCCCTGTGAAGCTCCAAGCTTGGAAACAAGGCTCTTTCCCATCCTGTCCGGGGAAACTGGGAGCTCTCTTCTCTCTCCTGAGGAACGTGATCATCTTTTCTGTCTCCTCAGGAGCCAAGACATCATGGTAGAAAGTTTCCTGGGGGTTGCTGTCCTAATTCCAAAGCCCCTGCCCCAGTTGCCTCAGACCTGGGCCCTTCCTCCCCTCTCACTGAGTATAGCAGAGGTCAGAACAACAGATGTGGCTCACAGCACAAGAGGTGGGATGTGGCTCCCAGGCACCTGCAGTAGACCGACATCTGGCTGCAGGGTGCTGGGGTCAGAGCTTGTTGCCACATTATCCTGAGGAGAGGGAGAAGATTCATCTGTGATTCTCAGAGCATCTGTAAGAAGCTGGATTATGGAAGCATCCATTCAGCCTATTGCAGAGACGCCCCTCGGCAGTCTAAGCACTCAGCACGCTCAGATCCAGACTACTCTCCACGGAGATGGAGGTTGGAAGAGGTCTTCTGAAGAGAGAAGGATCCTGCCAGTGGCTGGTGCCTGGTAGCTCACACAGGGGCAGGGCATTCTGCACAGGCACCTGAAGATTGCCTCAGCCTGAAAACACAGACAGGATACTGATGGGAACAGGGGGAGAGGTGTGAGGCCCACCTCAGGCTGACCCTGCAGCCTGGAGTGTGAATTCAAGCTGCTGGGTCCTGTTGGGAGGATGGGCAGGGATGGAGGAGCCCCTGTGGAGGTTGGTTGTCTTGCTCAGGCATAGGTCAACAAATCAGGCTCACCAGGCATGGTGGCACACGCCTTTAATCCCAGCACTCCGGGAGGCAGAGGCAGGCGGATTTCTGAGTTCAAGGCCAGCCTGGTCTACAAAGTGAGTTCCAGGTCAGCCAGGGCTATACAGAGAAACCCTGTCTAGAAAAACCAAAACCAAACCAAACCAAAACAAAACAAAAAAACAAATCAGGCCCAGGGACAGGTTCAGTGGCTCTGGGCCAGTCTAGTCAGGACACTCAGACGCAACCCACTCCCAGCCAGAGAACTGCCTGCTCCAGTCACTCAAGGGAGCTTTCAGGAAGCCAAGTGCCAGCGGCTTCCACTCTAGAACTCTGTCCCTTTCTTCTTTTTACCACCATCACAAGGATAGCACCTGCCACCAAGGTGCTGGGAAGCCCCACCCCTGCTCTCACACACCCACCAGACTCCACCCACCCTCTGAGCCACACCTCTCAGTCTCCTTGGCTCTGCTCCAGAGCTCCAGCCCCTGGATGTTGCCTCATTCTGGAGAGAGGCTCCCAGCCCAGGTCCCCACCCTGGCCCTTCGCCTCAGTCCCTCCCTCTCTCTGAACTTCCCAGAGCCTCTTCCCTCCCTGACTGCAAGTCACCTGACTGGGAGGCCCAAGCCCAGCCTCACCCAGATTCCACACCCCAACTTTTCCAGCTCTGAAGATGTGAAAGGATGGTCCCTCTGCACTGTGGAGCTCGTGGTGTCCCTGCCTGTTCCTTCCAGCTCCACAGCTCAGAAACAAGCATAATACAGCCCACCAGCTGCACATGCACACGTGCCACATGTACACACGTGCGCAGCATCATGCAACGCACAGCTAGGTGTGCACCCCCCAGGCATACATGCATATACATACCCTCATGAATTTACACATCTATATAGGACATGCATACTCAGGTACACGTGTGCACATACATGTGCACACACATGAACATGCATGCACACACACATGCACACACACCATCCACTCCATTCCACACCTCATGTTCCTTCTCCCGGGATCTTACAATCTCCCCAGCCTCTCCAGGGACTTTCAGTTATGACTTGGGATCCCCATGGCTCCTTCTCTCTCTATGGCAGCAGCACCCACACCCACAGTCAGGTCTGTTATTCTTTCCTGTTCCCAAGAACCAGTGGCTGACTCTACAGTCCATTTTTTTAGAGCATATATATATATATAAATATATCATATGTATGATGCATATATGATATATTTATATCAATAGCTTATTACCGTCACAGATATTGGTTAAGGGGGGGGAGTCGTCCCCATCTGCAGGCTCAGTTTTGCTAGGAAAGGGACTTTCCTCAGAAGGAATCAAGACGCCGAACATATCAGTTCTTAACGATTTGGGGAGGGAAGCTGTACTGCTCTTTACTGTAACTCAAACAGCTAAATTATTCATTGAGAATTGCAGGCAGAGACTGAACAGAGACGGGAGAGGCAGGGGACCCCGGCCCAGTCCAGTGACCTAGGCCTGGGGCTGCCTGCTCTGACTCTTGGGGGTAGTCTTAGAAGTGATGGTCCCAGGCGGGGGTGGGGTGGGGGGGTTCCCAGGGGCAATGAGAGAGCGTTGCTCTCACCTGCTGAAAGGGGGCTGGAGGAAGACTCTAGAATCCTGTAGGAAGGCTGTCCTGGGTCCTCAGTGACTTATCAGCGGCCATTCCTGAGCCTGGCTCCTTTCTACAGTCAGGAACCTTTGCTGCTGATCCTCTGTATTTGGGCTGTGAAGGTATGTGACCAAAGTCTTCTCCAAGCTGGGAGCTGGCTTCCTCCCACGGGGTGAAACCTTCTCTCACAGGCTGGCAGACAAGCAAGGAGAGAGGCCAGCCCAGAGCCCATTCTTCGAATCCAAACTGGCCCCCAGTCCCAGTTCCCGTAAGACTTCCCTAGGCAGCAGAAACCAGAGAGTCCCGAGAGGACTGACTTCACAGGCCAGTGGAGGCCCAGGGAGGGGGCCTGCAACCCCACGGAGTCTTTAAGGGTCCCTCTTTCTGTGCCCCCCCCCGCCCCCTTCCTATTCCCAGGTAATGACCATCACTGTCTGCAATATGGCAACACCCTGAAGGTTTCCCAGTGGTGGAGGGGTCCTAAGAGGAGGGCCAGGCCTTCCCTGCTTTCCTCTTGCAAGCAATGCCTGGGCCTGCTGGGAACAAAGCAAGGCTAAAGAGATGGGGGGAGGGGGCGGTGGACAGAGGAAAAGAAGAGACCAGGAAGGGACGGGGACAGTGAGCGCTCCTGAGGACTGAGCCCAACTGGTGGGAAGGGGATGTGGAGGGAGACAGGAGAGAAGGAGAAAATGAGAGATGGAGGCTGCAGAGGAACAGGTTGGGGAGGAGGAGGAGGAGCAGGAGGGAGGAGGGCTAGTATTTGGAAAGTGGAGCCCTTGGGGGAGCACGTGCTGACTCACTCGCCTGCCTCCAATCTTCCCTGCTTCCTGGGGACTCTCATTTTATTTTCGGGAAAACTGCCTGCTGTGACTAATTTGTTCTTAAACAAACCAAACCCAGGCGCAGTTAGGGAGGCTGGGCGGGGCCTGAGTCACTCTGCCCAGGGGCCACCACACCTCAGGGTGGCCCCCTGGCTCTGGGCCTGAGCCTTGTCCTGGGCTGGGCCTCCCTCATCCCAAGAGGCCCCTTATCCTTGGCCTGAAGGTGACCCCAGCGCTCCACAGATGTTTGGTACCGACTCCTGAGGGTGACACACAGGGCTTTGATGGCTGCTGAGTGACCTTGTCTGTCCAAAGACTGCAAGAGTATCTGGCCCAGAGTCAGCTGTCAGTTAATGTGTGTTGACTGACTGACTGACTGACTGGTCTTTGTGTTTCTTTACATTTCTCTTTGGATAAGGCCCCCTGGGTTACTTTATGTCCAGAGGCCTCTCAATCGCATGGAGGACTTTACTAACAACTGCCCTTTCTGGGAACCCCATCATCTATCGCAATAAGTGGGTCTTCCTCAGACTTCGGGAGCCAACTAGTTCTTTGGTGTATGTTCTAGGTATACCCACAGAAGAGATTATTTTTCTACCTGCCTGTGCCTAGAGTCAGGGCTCCACTTCTACCAGAGGGAGGGGAGGAGGGATGGAAGGGGAAGCGGGAAGGGATAGGCCCAGGGAGACCAGGTCACTCATCAGTAATGGGTGTAAGATGTGAGCCCCAGACCCCTGCTTCTCTATGAAGCCCTTCTGCCCTTTGGTATCCTGTGCCGAGGGCTGAGGGGCCAGGGCTCCTAAGACACAGGACAGTATACACGGAGAGGTACGAATATTTTCTGTAGTGCAGGCCCAGCCAAGAGGCAGTGTGGAACCCAAGTCTCCAAGTTGGGACATATGCACAACTCACATGGAAAGAAACACAACCCTTTTCCTAATTTTTATACACCCCCTTTAACTTTCGATTTTTATGGACACATGAAATACAAATCCAGTAATAAAGAGCCTACGGAAAATAAATGAATGAATTGAATGAATGAATGAATGAATGAATGAATATGAATGTGTCTCTGAAGTGTTTTCCTGAAAGGGAGAAATTGCCCCCTCTCCTCTGGACCATTGCACCCAGGCGCCTCCCAGTCAGTAGATGCTCAATAAACGATTCTGTCCTGAGGCAAGCAGCCGCCTAGCTTCTATGGTTGGGGTGATGCAAAGGGCTCTCCCAGTCAGGAGAAGGCCCATTCTGGCCTCCACTGAGCCACCTGATCCCTCCCAGGGCGCAGGGCTCCACCCGCCCCCACCCGTGACTTCCAGCGCGCATACCGGGAAGGGAGGCAGCTGGCTATGCAGCTGCCCACAACAGAAACCAGGCTTCCCCAGCCCGCCCCGTGCTCCTTTGCCCCCGGGGGGTGGCATGCGCCCAACGCAGCCCTGCACGATGGCGCGGCCAGTCGGCGCCCGGGTGCCCAGCCCTGGCTCTGCCCTCGGCCAAGGGCGGCCCCGGCTGCAGCCGCTGGGCCTCTGCGCGCTCGGGAGCGCGTTTCCAGTAAGCGCGAGCCAGCCAGCGCAGCTGTTCCCGACAGTTCGGCCCGGTGCGGGCGCACACAGATGCCCGGGCCGCCGCCGCGTCTACGCCAGCGATCAATGCAAGCATCCCCGGCTCCCGCTCCGGCCCAGGCCTGCCGGGCTTGCTGGGGTCCTCATGGTCCGAGATTACTGATCTGCAGGGACACCATCACGTCGGGGTGCCCCTAGTACTGATCTTAGGGGACAGCAACTCTCCCTGGCAGGTAGATAGGGTCTCCCTCACTTGCAGAAAGTGATGCTTGGAAGCGAACCATCCCTTTACTGGAACATTCTCTCCGGAGCTCACTCATAGTTGTTTTCTGGGGATTCAGATGGTCCGTGACTATTTACTTAGAACTGGCTCCTTGGTGCGTGCCTGGAATCCCTACCACTTGGGAGGCTGATGCAGGAGGGTATGGACACTATAAGGCCAGCCTGATCTACGTAAGAGAGACCTTGTTTCAAACGAAAGACAAGACAAAACAAACAAAAAAGGTGCCCAAGGAATTGTCCAGTCAGAAGTGGGGCTGTGGCTGGTGCCATCCCTCCCCCCCCCCCTGCCCAGTACAAATCCTAAGGATTCAGAGATGGCTGGAAGTGTCAGGACTCACTGGCTCATACAGGTCCACCTGCAGTCTTCGGGTCTCCATTTATGACTTTCAGCAAGTGAGGAGAGAGGGGAGGAGAAGCCAGGGACAGTTACGGGACAGGAGCTAGGGCTCAGAAACAGTACCTTCTTGCCCAAGCAGCTTAGACCAGGGCAGGGGACAGGCCTGTGCCAGGTTTTTTTGTTTTGTTTTGTTGTTGTTGTTGTTTTGCTCCTCTGTTATGGCTAGAAAAGAGGTTAAATGTGGTGGTCTCTTTCTTTTCCTCTCCCTAGGGGCTGCGGGTGTCAAGTGCTCTGTGAGAAAAGGTGGACCTTAAGTCCCCCCTTCCAATGACCTCAAGCCTACTAAACTTGGGGTTCTTCTGATCCTCCGTAAAGTGCTGTGTCAGACAGGTGACCTGGGGAGGGTGGTACCAGTATCCTAGGGTGCTCCACAGTCTGGGAGGATGCAGCCCAGGCAAGGAGCCCTGTTTATCCAGAGGGGCCCAGATCCTGGAAGGCAGCCTGCAGAGCAGATCTTCCTGCTTCTCAGTTTCTGAGGTCCCCACCTTTCCTTGAACATCTGCTGTGACCAGAGGTAGATCTGGGGGTGGGGGTGGGGCATGTCAAGGGTCAGAAGCTGGATGGAGATAAGGATGTGCGCAGCAGGGCAGCCTAAGGCTCACCCGGGGTTGGGGATTGGCTAGGAGCTGCAGATGCCGAGTGCGAGTGCGGTCCTGTTGGACTGCTAGCATCTGTCAGACAGGGAGACCTGGGTCTCTAACCAGGCCTGTGGTTTGGCTTCCTCAGGGGCTGTCTCTCTACGAAGTAAGGCCAGGGCTGCCCTCCTGCCTGCCCCTGCCCTGGGGACCACATCCACTGAGGACATTTCATTAAGATGACTGTTCATGCCTCTTCACGTTCTCATTTTACCTTTAATGGAGGATCCCAGCCACTGGATTGGGAGGCCTGTGGACAACTGGATGGGCCTGCCACTGTTCTGAGCAGCCAGAAGCCCAAGAGAGAGGCCACTAAGCACGACTCGGGCACTAGAAATAAAACATTCATTAAAATTGGTTCTGCAACTTGCTGATTTGCAGGATCTTAGGGCCCCCTGAGAAGGCTAGCGGCGCTGCTCAGTGGTAGCGTGCATACTGTCTGTGAGATCCTGGGCTCCATCTCCAGTCTAGAAGACCTTGTCTGGTGGCATACATGTGAGCTCAGCACTTGGGCAGTGAAAGAGGAGAATCAGGAACACAGTCTTAGGTACACAGTGTGCTTGGGGCAGCTTCGACTATAAAGACACCATTTTAATCCCCACCTCTACAAAAGAGAGGAGAAATATGGAGCCTGTGTACTTACATCATTTACCATTGCCACAGTAGGTGCCATCCTCTGTGGCACACTCACAGCTGCTCTACTGTCCTTGATGCCACCTGCTAAACCTTGTTCAAATTCCTAAGATTGGATGAGTAAGCCCCTGAGTGTGATCTCCAGCACTGGACAAAAAGAAAGAAAAGGAAAGAAAGGAAAGCAAGAGAAAAAGCATCCAGACATGGTAACGCATGCCTGGATTTCTAGCATTATAGAGACTGAGGCAGGAGGATTTCTATTAGCTCAAGGCCAGCCCTGGCTATAGCACAGGACTCTGTCCCAGTTTCATTTCTATGGCTGCAGTAAAAGGTTCTGACAACAGAATTAAACTGGGGAAGGTTTATTTTAGCTCAAGGTTCCAGGTTACAGTGTGTTACAGTGTGCTACATTGTGTCGTTTGGAGGAAGTTAAAGCTGCAGGATAGTGAGACAGCTGGTCACCCCTCCTCCACAGAGAGCAGAGAGATATAGATACATGTATGCTTGACTGCTTTTGCTCTGCTTAATTTCTTCACTCTTGTACCAGTCAGGACCCCTTGCATAGGGAATGGTGCTACCCACAGTGGGCTGGATCTTCCCACATCAGTTAATTTAATTGAAGCAATCCCCTCACCCCACAGATATGTCCACAGGCCAACCCAATGTAGACCATTCCTCATCAAGCCTTTCTTCCCAGGTGATTTTAGACTGTGTTAAAAGCTGACCATTAAATCACCTCAAGATAGCAACAGCAATGTCTTAGGGTTATTATTGCTGTGATGAAACATCGTGACTAAAAAGACTTAGGGAGAAAGGGTTTATTCAGCTTACACTTTCCACATTGCTGTTTATCTCTGAAGGAGGTCAGGACAGAAACCCAAATAAGGCAGGAGCCGATACAGAAGCCACGGAGGGGTGCTGCTTACTGGATTGCTCCCATGATGTGCTTGCTTAGCTTTATAGAACCCAGGACCAACAGCCCCTGGACTGGCCACTGTTGCCTGCTCAGGGCCTTAGTTTTTCTTCTACCACTCTCTCTCCATGCAGCTCAGCAATGGGCACATGACCAGAACTAGGCACCCACAATGGGCTGGGTTCTCCTCCATCAGTCACTAATTAAGAAAATGCCCTACAACTGGGTCTTACGGAGGCATTTTCTCAGTTGAAGTTCTCTCTTCTCTGATCACTATCGTTTGTTATGTTGATGTATATCTAGCCAGCATACATAACAAAATAAAAGGCAAATTGAACATATTGAGAATGATGTATATGATGGTTTGTATTTATGATTCCACCTTCTACTGTCCATAGTCTCTCCAATCTCTTGGCCCTTTCTGCTCCTGGGGTGGCTCCATCTGTATAGTATCTCATGCCAGTGTCCAGCTATAGGCAAAGCTTATACTGGAGATGCCTGACTTCTAACCCCTCCCACAAAGGAAAGGTTGAAGAACTCTCAAGCAATTCCCAAACTAGGGAATAGCAGGAGCTAAGAGAGACCAGCAACTGCGTGCTTCCTAGAAGGCCCTTCTGAAAGATGGTTGTGCTGCAGGTGTGTGATCACAAACAGGTTGAGAAGCCCTGCGGTGACAGGGCTGTGCGGTGACAGGGCTGTGCGGCCACTGAGCTGTATAAATGAACACATTCCAAGTTGTCCAAAGCCAACAATCCAACAGATCAATAAGGTCTTTACTCCTGCGTCTCCCCAGGCCCTCTCTCTCTTCTCTTTGCTATCCTATGAAATGTAGACTTGGGACCATCTTGTCATGTGGAGCAGACACATGCTGTTTAACTCATGAGGGTACTCTTGGTGGTCTCATGGTGGGCTTTGGGTCTTAGCAAACCTTCGAGCCTCTAGGGACCCTTGGGTACATTGAAGATGAATGACTTCATCAGTCTGGCAGGACTAGAGGTGGATACCACCATGTCTGGCTTAGCACCAGGTTTTATGGCGAGAGTGATTGAGCGTGTGTGTGTGCGTGTGTGAGTGTGTGTGTGTGTGTGTGTGTGTGCATGCTTTGGGCATTGGTGCATCGAGCTGAGGGTAAGCAGATGCTGCCTTTGTCTTGTTGCCTCTGTTGCTGGCCAGCAATAACGTTGACTGTTAGGATGCTTAGAGCCTTGTCTCTTTGTGTAGCTATAACAAAATATCTGAGACTTGGAAGTTTTAATAATATTATTATTATTATTTACATTTAGGGTGGGGGCATGTACATTCATACACTCATGTGGAGGTCGGAGGTCAGCTCGAGGGAGTCAGTTCTCTCCTTCCACCATGTAGGTTGTGGGGACAACAGGCTTGTGTGGGACATCAGGCAAGTGTCTTTACCTGCTGAGCCGCCTCACTGGCCTGGCATTGAGACTAAAGTTTGTAAACTACAAACATATTGTCTCACCTGAAGTCCAGGATCAAGAAACTAGCCAAGAGATTGAATTTTCCTCAGACCAAGACGGCCCCTCTTGGTACCACCGTACTAGACCCAGCTCCCCCTCTGGCCTGGCCTGCTTAGCACTCCAGCATCTCCCCCCCCCCCCCACCCCCCCCCCCCCCCCCCCCCCCCCCCAACCCGGCTCTCTCTCCACACAGCTCAGCAATGGGCACATGACCAGAACTAGGCCGGCAGAATAGGCACCTTTTGTTGTTCTAGGTCTGGGACCAAAACCAAAGAGCTCCATCCTGGGGCCATTCCTAGAGTTGGCTGGGGCCATCTTGTCACCACTGCAGAAAGCCCGCCAGAGGGAAGAGGCATGGTAGAGGCCAGGGGTCAGGGGAGTGAAGAGACTTAGGTTTCCAGTCCATCCTTGGCAAACCTGGACCCAACTGTGTGCCTGAGGCTCAGGGATAATCCTGTGTTTTTGTCACGTGAACTGCTAGAACAACCCCTTTAATTGCTTAATCCAGTTTTAATTGGCTTTCATAATGCTGAGAGAGAAAGCTAGGAACTGGGCTTGGGCAACTCACCCAGTCTGGGCCTCAGCAGGTATCGCAACAGCAGGGGTACCTGCCCGCAGCATGGCTGTAATACTTAATAGCCTAATGAATTAAGGTGCTAATTAGAGGCTGGCCCAGGGGAGCTTGGTTGGGTTAGCTTGGTTGTTGTGGCTGAGGGAGTATATGTGGGAGTTGGTTAGAGTGGGGTGGCTCCATCAGACATGTAGATTCACTTGTGTCATCAAGGGACATTCTAAGTCCACAGACAGCCAGCCTTAGTTGGGCTGATGGAGAAAAGCCCAGAGCATTCCAGAGAACAGAGATGGTTTGGGGCTGTGTAGGGAGAACCACTCCTGTGGACATATCTGAGGAACCTGTGTGAGCGTGGACCAAGCACCAAGCCAATTGCCTAGCCACGGGATGCTGTCATGGGGGTGTAGTGCAGGCCCCTCCCAGAATATGCCATGCCAAACAGGACTCTAGATTGACTGACTGGAGCTCTCTGCCAAAGCCGTTGATGGCGTGAGCTGCCAAGGTGTGTCTGCACAGTGAGGGAACACAAGGCCTGGAGGAAATGGGTGGAGATGGGCCCTCAACAAGGTGGCAGTGGAAGCAACTCCCCCTGTTGGGAGATCTACAGCAGACACCCAAGGATGCCAGAGGGAATGGAGGCTCAGGGGGGCCTCACCAGGTCAAGGTGCAACTTCCCCGTGGCATACTGACTTCAATGAATCCCACACTTGGCAGCTTCAAGTGGGTATCACTACTTACTACCTGGTGAGGTTTCTGTGGGCTATCAGGCAGGGTTCTGTGGGCAGCGGATATCCAGTAGGCTGAATCCATCAGAAGACCTGACTAGGATCTTGGGACCGGCTTCTGAGGTGGCTTGATCCACACCACAGGCTGCAGGGGAGGTGGGGAGGTCTCAGGTCCTCTTCATGTGGCTTGGATTCCTCTGGGGGTGGGGGTGAGGACTGTGAACTGGCTGTGTGGCTGAGGTTGGACTGGAATTTCAGATTCTCCTGCATCTACCTCTCTGGTGCGGCTGATAAGTGCTTTCTGAGTCACCAGGCTCACACAACACGGGGGATGGAGCTCAAGGCTTCATGCCTGCTAAGCAGACACTTCCCAGCCGTGCGGCCTATTTATTTATTTTTATTTTTGTGTTTTTTTTTTTTTTTTT
>NC_034603.1:85063921-85067941 GCF_900095145.1 Mus pahari | reverse complement strand
TTCTCTGTATAGCCCTGGCTGTCCTGGAACTCACTCTGTAGACCAGGCTGGCCTCGAACTCAGAAATCCGCCTGCCTCTGCCTCCTGAGTGCTGGAATCAAAGGTGTGCGCCACCATGCCCAGCCCTGAGACCTATTTATTTTTAACATAGTAAAAAAAATTCAAATGGCCCGGCAGTGGTGATGCATGCCTTTAGGAGCACTCGGGAGGCAGAGGCAGGCAGATTTCTGAGTTCAAGGCCAGCCTGGTCTACAGAGTGAATTCCAGGACAGCCAGAGCTATACAGAGAAACCCTGTCTCAAAAAAACAAAAAAACAAAAAACCATGGGGGCTGGAGAGATGGCTCAGAGGTTAAGAGCACTGACTGACTGTTCTTCCAGAGGTCCAGCAACCACATGGTGGCTCACAACCATCTGTCATGGGATCTGATGCCCTCTTCTGGTGTGTCTGAAGCAACAGGGTATTCATATACATAAAATAAATATATCTTTTAAAAAGATTGAAATGGATCAGCCGGGCATCACATGTGGTGCTTGTGGTGTGCCTGCCAGGACACAGAGAGCAGGTTGCTGAGGCCCTGGTCTTTTCTCCTGATGTCCCCACAGTCCCTGACCTGCGCAGGGTGATTTCCATGGGGATAGATGCTAGGACAGTAGACGCCAACACCCAGGAACCTTGAATTTAGTCTGTGACAGGTCCTTGGGGCACTTGCCCCTTGGACTCTAGGCAGGGGACCGGGTACCAACTGTCCCTGTCACGGTCCCACAGAGGACATCTGCGATGTCCTGCAGGCCCAGGTTGGCCACAAAGAAGGCAGGGTGACCGACATCTCTATGCTCTTCGACACAGGCCACCGACATGGTAGACCTGGCCCCGTAGAGACACCTACCTGCGTGTATACACGTGAACGCACATACATGCTTACACTGATGGCACGGCACAGCACAGTGCAACACAACACAGGGGTCCTCCTGACCCCTAAGAGCTTTGATCTCTTCCTCGCTTTCCTCTTCAGCCCTGCCCACCCAGCTTCAGTGACCCAAACATGGGCACCGAGGCTCTGGGCAGGCCAGGCTGGGACCTGACCCAGAGACTGCATGGAAACAGGAGACCAAAGAATGCAGTGGGCAGCTTGGCAGAGACACAGACAGAGCTGTCTGGTTTCCAGTAACTTGCCCGCCTTGCCTGACCTCGCCCACCGGCCCTAGCCTCGGCCAATAGATACCGGCCCCAGGCTCCAGCCCCCAGAAGCGCCTGGCTGAACTACGTGCACAGCTGCTGCAGGCCCTCAGGACACCGCCCTTGTCCCCAGTGGGTAGGACAGGGAACTGGATCCCTGTCCTCCCAGGGACATGCCGGGAAGGGGTATGTATCTTCGCCTTCCCTTCCTGGAAGCCCACTGGCTCCTGTCCCGAGGGGCCCAACCCCCCCCCCCAGACCGATTCTCTTGGAAGCCTGCAGAACCCTGAGAAGCTCTGCTGGGCTTACCTGAGCCTGACTTCATGGCTGACCTGGGCACGAGGCCTCCTCCTCCCCCTTCACTGCCCACTGAGGTGGAGGTGCGGCTCCTCATGGAGATGCCCATGAACCATGGCCAAAGTGTGCCCTGCCCCCATTTCACTCTAACTGAAGGCGTTTCAAGATGGGCCTCTGCTTGCCAGAGGAGACAAAGCCAACAGATGGAACAGAACATCCCATAAACAGGTCAAGCCAGACCTGAGAAGGACGGCTTGGAAGCCCTGGGGCCAGAAAAGTCTGGGGGGGGAGAGAAACAGCACCCATCTGTAGAGCTATTGTAAGGCGGGGGGGGGGTAAGGGAGACAGGTAGAGACAGAGTCTGCTGCAGGAAGGAGGGGAAGGGGCACCTGGAGCTGGGGGTAGCCTTGCCCTCAGTAGGGAGCAAACCCAGAAGCAGCTAATGTGAATTGTAGCTGAGCCACACCAGGGTGAATTGGGTCCCGGGCCTACTTCATTTCCTGCCTCTAAGAAGGTGTTTGGTTAGTCCGTCCTTATTCATTAAACGAGCCCATGAGGCTGGGCGGTTAGCTCATACCTATAAATCCCTTCATGAGGGAGGCAGAGTGGGTGATCTGGGAGTGCTCCAGGCTAGCTAGGAGTCAGACCCTTCCAGAAAGTCTGTGGTCCATTTGACAAAGCACCCTAAAGGCAGAGATGAGAAGAGACCCTGAAAGTTCTACTGTCTGCCCCCAGGAGTCTGGGGTGGGAAGCTGTTAGTGTTGCTCCGTTGTTTCTACACAAGGTTGTAGAGCAATGTGTACGTGTACGTGTACGTCTCTGTGTTAAATCACATGAAACCATTTACTAACAGAAAATAATACGTGCAGTCCTGCTCACGTGCTGACCACAGACACACCAGTTCCTGCGGATGAGATCAGAGTGGACTGAGGTGACAGCATCTGAGAGAGCAAGAATTCTGAGGACTCACTGGGCTCCTGGTCCAGAGGTCTTGGTCCTGTTTCCTCCTGTGACCCAGAATTTGATATGCGGGGAGTGATGTTCAGCTCCTTGCTCCTCTGGCCACATCATGAATAGTCAACATGGCAGCTGATGGGGAGGACCATGAGTAGCCAACATGGCAGCTGGTGGGGAGGACCATGAGCAGCCAACATGGAGGCAGGTGGGGAGGACCCTCTTTGGGCAGTTTTCACCTCCATCCCACCAGTCATTCAGCAGATGGTTTTCTTACCAGAAAGATTGGTGACAAGGACAAAGGATTCATTGAAAGTCACAAAGCTGTGGTGTAGGACTGTGGGTCCTGTGTCTGCTCCGCCATGTTGGGCTGTATGTAAGCCCCAGGACAATGCCCGGGGGTGGGGAAGTTCAGTCTGAGGCTTGGGACAGCCAGAGCTGGCCGGGGGGTCCCTAGGCCTGCAAAGAGGCTGGGGCAGTGGGGTTCCCAGGCTCTTGGACACCCAGGCACTGCTGGAAGTAGTGGAAGAGCTGAGAACAGAATGTGGAATCTGAGCCCTCGGGCTGGATCTAGCCTGTGGGGGGAGCAGGAGATATAAGGGACCCAGGATGTGTCCTTGGCTTGCCTGCTGTAGGCTTGGACTTGGTGGCAGTCATGGCTAGGAGCGCAGAGAGGCCTAATGAAAAGAGGCAGTCATGATTTTAAAGCACGTATTGTCATGACAGAAATTAGATGTGTAAAACCATCCCACTTCCCAGGGTGGGCCAGAGATTAAATACCTTTTGCAGGGAGGAGTGTCTAGCAAGGGAAGCTTATTGGCTAAATCCTCCAGGCCTTTAGGCACCTCATTAAAATGGAGATCTCTGTCTTGAACCTACATGACTTGTGGTCACGTCTCTTTTCCTATTGTCTCGGTCTAAGATGTTAGGGCTACGTGTGGAGGGGGTTGGGGCCTTGACCTTACGTGACTGAAGGCCACAGATCTATGGGGAGTTACTGCTAGTGACAAGGGTCTGGTACCTGGGAGCAGGTAAAGTTCCTACCACCCCTTCAGGGTCTCCAGGGCTTCTAGCTCAACTGGGGACCAGGCTTTCTCTCATGGCCCACTGCCCCAATGTGTGGCAGATGCCATCCTCTCCTCCGGCCACTGACGGGTCATTGGTCTTGCACGGTGTTGATTCTGCTCACTTCCAGACCCCGCCACTGGAAAGAACAGTCTAAATCATTTAAAATGGTACTCGCTCTTCTCGTCTCGTGCCCTGAGACAATGGTATTGCAGCTTGACCTGGAACTTGCTATGTAGACCAGGTGTCACTGCGACATGAGGAACTGCATTAAAGGTTCACAGTATCGGGAAGGCAGGAACTACTCCTAGGGAGAGATGGCTCAGTGGTTAAGAGCACTGACTGCTCTTCCAGAGGATCCAGGTTCAACTCCCAGCAACCACATAGCAGCCCACAACTGTCTGTAACTCCATGATCTGACACCCTCACACAGTACAGACACACATGAAGGGAAAACACTAATGCACATTAAATAAATAAATTAATTTAAAACAGGAGAAAAAAAAAAAAAAAAGCCGGGCGTGG
>NC_034603.1:85057843-85063184 GCF_900095145.1 Mus pahari | reverse complement strand
AGCTGTCCTGGAACTCACTCTGTAGACCAGGCTGGCCTCGAACTCAGAAATCCGCCTGCCTCTGACTCCTGAGTGCTGGGCAGTCCAAAGATTTATTTATTGTTATATGTAAGTACACTGTAACTCTCTTCAGACACCCTGGAAGAGGGTGTCAGATCTCATTACAGGTAGTTGTGAGCCACCATATGGTTGCTGGGATTTGAATTCAGGACCTTTGGAAGAGCAGTCAGTGCTCTTACCCACTGAGCCATCTCACCAGCCTGGGACCACTTTTAAACACAAGAACCTTAGGCAATAAAGGCGTGGGCTTTACCCAAGCTCTCATAGATGTCCCTGCAAGACCTAACTGGGAACCTCAGGGTGAGCAGGAAAAGATGGCTAATGGAGAAAAGTCCAAGAGGAGAGGGTCTGAGCAGTTACAGTCTTAGGTGTGTGGGTGCAAGAGCAGGGGTTGTCAGCAGACATGGGTGTCCCAAAGTGGGGGAGGACCAGCCTAGGAAGTGGGTGTAGCTGGAGCAGTGGCAGGAGGCAAGGGCTACCATGGTTCTGCAGAACCCAGGGCTGGGGAAGAGCATGGGTTAGCACCACATCCAACCAGAAGCAGGCAAATAAACTGGAGGCCAACCAACCATCTGAACTGTTGGCCTGTTAAAAGATTCTCTTGGCAGAGTTAGGGAGCACACTTGTAATCCCAGCTCTCCAGAGCCTGAAGCAGGAGGACTGGAGTTCACTACCAGCTCAGGTTCCAAGCCTGGCTAGGCTAAACCATGAGAAGCTCTTACTGACCAGAACGGAGGAAAGGAAACCAGAGGAGGAGGGGTGTGACAAATGGGGGCAGGGCATGACCTGACCTCGGGTCCTCCTGGGAAGAAGGGGTCATAAATGTCAGGATGAGTTGTTCCCCGAGTGAGCAGCACCACAGGAAGAGGGGAAGAGGGAAAGGGACAGTTGACCAGCCAGGCTGGATGCAGCTGACTGCTGGGGCTGTGACAGTGCATCCGTCCGTCCTAGGTCTCTGCCCCCTCGGCTATCAAGGCTCTGCCCCATAGGCAGTGAGGATGAGGTCCGAGGGATTCCCGTGGGGAAGGAGAGTTGGGACAGGCTTTGTTAGCAGCTGCTACCCTGCCTGGTCTTTCTGCTTCAGTGCTTCCTGCAGAATTGCTCTGGAGACACACTGGCACATACACAGACACACACACTGGCACACACACAGACACACACACTGGCACACACANACACACACTGGCACACACACAGACACACACACTGGCACACACACAGACACACACACTGGCACACACACAGACACACACACTGGCACACACACAGATCCCTCCACTTGGCATCACACTGAGAAGATCCAGTGCTCAGTGCACTGTTCGCCCAAGTACTCACTGGAGCACACACACACACACACACACACACACACACACACACTGACACACACACACTGACACACACTCACACTCACACACACACACATCCCTCCACTTGGCATCACACTGAGAAGACCCAGTGCTCAGTACACTGTTTGCCTGAGTACACACTGGCGCACGCACACACACACACACACACTGGCACACACACACACACACTGGCACACACACACCCACACATCCCTCCACTTGGCATCACACTGAGAAGATCTAGTGCTCAGTGCACTGTTTGCCCGAATTGCTGGTCTAACCTTCCTTCCCTTGGACGTTTGAGCAGCCCCCCCCCTTGGTCCTTTGATGACAGTGGCAGTAATCCTAGCACCTGTTATTTGGTGCACACCTGCATGAAATCCCGTGGGGCAAGCTGTGATCATGTTCTGCTTTGGAGCCACACTGTCCACCCACCGTGTCCACCCACGCTGCCCACCCACCCTGACCTACACAGCAGTTCCAGTCTCTCCATATTGCCGCCGCCCATGCTGGGGTGTTTCTGTTGTGTGGTCTTGTGGTGTGAGTTTCCAAGTACCTTGTCTGGGCTTGGGGGGAGGGAGGTGATGTGCGTGCACCTGTGTGTGCGGGAGTCCCCTCGTCTGTCTCCATCTTCCATGAAAGCGGGGTCTCCCTTTAAACCTAGAGCTCTCAGTTTTCCCAATAGCCTGACAGCCAGCATGCTCAGAGATCCTTCTGCATCTATACCCACAGTGCTGCGGAAGAGGCATGCAAGGGGCCCTTCCCAGCAGGGACATCTAACTGCTGAGCAACATGTCCAGCCCCGCACCTTGTCTGTTAACAGTCATTTGCCATTAGCTGTCTTCTTTCACAAAGTTCAGGTCTTCTGTCCACCTCTTGCTTCTGTGTGTGTTAGGTGTGTGTACTGACCAGAGGTCAACTTCAGACCCTGTTCCTCAGTCACAGTGCAGTCCACCTCTGCTTATTGCTATTTGTTTGTGCAGGAGGGACATTCACACTCCATGGTGAGTGTGGAGGTCACACGGTAACTCTCTGGAGTGAGGACTTCTATCGTGTGGGTCCAGCCTAGTTCTCTGGGCTTTCCAGGTGAGGGCCTTGGCCTGCTGGGTCCGCTCACTGGCTTCACTGTGCTTCCTGTCTCCTTTCACCTTGGGTCTCTCACTGGCCTGGAGCTCACCAAACGGGCGAGGCTGGATGGTCAGCGAGTCTACAGACTGCTTCTCACCAGCTCCTCGGCGCTGGGATGCACTACCATGTCCGTCCATTCATTGTCAAGGTTTATTTTAAACTATGAATGAGGGAAGGTGTACGCACACAAGTACAGGTGCCCAAGGGAGACCAGCAGAGGAGTTAGACCCCCCTGGAACTGGAGTTACAGGTGGGGGGTGGTTTGTGAACCACGTGATGCACATGCTTAGAAGAACACAAAAAGAAAGAAACACTTGGTACTTTTGCAAGAACAGAAGGCACTCTTTTTTTGGGGGGGGGGGGAAGGTGGGAAGAGAGTTGAAGACAGGGTTTTCCTATGTGGTCCTGACTGTCCTAGAACTCACTTTATACCCGACTGGCCTGGGACTATTAAAGGCACAGATGCCCTTCTACCTGCCGCAGGAAACACTCTCAGCCCCTGAGCTCTCTCTCCAGCCCAGCACACGTCCGTGTTTGGTTTTGTTGTTAGTTCTGGGGAACAAACTCAGATTCTCTGCTTGCAAGGCAAGTGTTCCATTCACTGAGCTGTTTCTCGAGTCCCTCTGGCCCTTTTCTTTGGGATCTCATCTTGCCACTGTTTAGGAGCTCTGGTCATCTTGCCCTGTTCTCCTCTCTGTAGCCTGTCCTTCTCTCTCTCTCCGTCTAGCAGCTGTGGCCACAGGATGACTCAAGGGTCGTTGGCACCACTTACAAATATCCACCTGCTTCTCCAAGAGCATTCTGTCTAAAGCAGCACACACTCACTGGGCACACAGGTGGGACAGCCCCAGCAGCACACCTGCCAGGCACAGAGGTGGGTCAGCCCCAGCAGCACACCTGCCGGGCACAGAGGTGGGACAGGTCCACTTCCCTGGAGCACTGCTTTGCAAGTGCCTTGTGGGAAGTCTACAAAAGTCCTAGAGGCACAGCCAAGCCAGAGTGCCAGAGTAGGCTGTGTCCTGAGGAAATTTAGGTTCCTAGCACTCAGCCCTGATACAGCAGTGACAGTGTGCCAGGATGGTTTTGTCGCAGAATTCTATAAGGAGAAGAGAAGGGGTTTCCTGAGCACCCAGCTCATTCCAGCCCAGGGAGAGGCTCCACGTTCCCAGAGCTAGACGGGGTACTGGGGCAGAACATAACCATCCTTGAAGCCCAGGAACAAAACCAGAGCAGGCACACGTTACTCATAACCCCAGTCAAGCGCTGCTGCACAGCTTCTGTAGCTCCCTCACATAACCCCATGCCACCCCCACCCATGGGCTATAGCTGCGGAGTCCCTTGCTGGCAGGGTTCTGAGCCTGCCTCAATCCCTCCTGCCCTTGGTAGACTCAGAGAGAATGGCTCCCCTCCCTGTGGCATCAACACTTCAGTACTATCCTGCCAGCCCTCAGACCTGATTGCCCCCCACCCCTGAGTCCTGGTTTGCTTGCTATTGATGTAGTTATAGGTGTTCTAACCCAAAGCAACTGGTGGGGGAAGGGTTTATCTATCTATCTATCTATCTATCTATCTATCATCTATCTATCTAGTTAGTTAGTTGTCTTTCTGGTCTTGAAGTCCTTCACCAAGGGAAGTCAGGGCAGAAACTCTAGACATGAACCTAGAGACAGGAACAGAAGCAGAGGCCATGGAGGAGCGCTGTGTATTTGGCTTGCTCTCCATGACTTGCTCATCTTGCTTATGTAAGGAATTACAGCTCCCAGGCCCACCTGTCCAGGGGTGGCGTTGCCCTCAGTGGCCTGGGTCCTTGATAAGTTATCAGGAAGATGCTCGGCCTGATGTAGGCAGACCCTCAGCTGAGGGCACCTTTCCCCATGTGATCCTATTTTGTGCAAGCTGACTAAGAGCCAGGTTATCGCATGGCTCACTTAGGCTCTGCCCCAAGGTCACCTTGCGGGCCACAGGAAACAGGCTCTCAGCACTCGCTTATTCCCATCCTTTTGTGATATGAGAATGTTTTCTCTCTCTCCCTTCCCTGAAGATCATAGCCAAGATCTACTTTAGCCACAGCTCCATCCCTGACAGGATGGACGGAACTCTCAAACTGTGAGCCCAGCAGATCCCTCTTCCCGTAAGATGCTTCTAATAGGTCTTTGGTCGGAGTGGTAGGGAATAATGAATACAGTATATTCTGGTACCTCACCATATGAGAACTCTCAGGAAGGCAGGGGAATAGTCACATGGTGCCCTGAGCGGGTATAGAAGCTTGGAGACTGGAGGTTAGGGGAGAAGGCTCTACTTTCCACACTGCCCCTATCTGTAGAGTTTATGTCGAACAATAGGGTTGGAGAGGTGGCTTAGTGGCTAGAAGTGCTGGCTATGTCTCCAGAGGACTTAGGTTCAATTCTTAGCACCCACATGGTGTGGCTCACAACCATCTCTAGCTTCAGTCCCAGGGGATCTGGCGCCCTCTTCTGGCCTGTGCAGGTACTGCTTGCATGTGATGCATATGCAGGCCTACAGGCAAAACATCCACACACATAAAATAATTTTAAAAATGAAGACATAAGCTGGGCTGGAGAGATGGCTCAGCAGTTAAGAGCACTGACTGCTCTTCCAAAGGTCCTGAGTTCAAATCCCAGCAACCACACAGTAATGAGATCTGATGCCCCTCTTCTGGTGAATCTGAAGACAGTTACAGTGTAGTTACATGAAAGAAAGAAAGAAAGAAAGAAAGAAAGAAAGAAAGAAAGAAAGAAAGAAAGAAAGAAAGAAAGAAAGAAAGAAAGAAAGAAAGAAAGAAAGAA
>NC_034603.1:85056284-85057693 GCF_900095145.1 Mus pahari | reverse complement strand
AGAGAGAGAGAGAGAGAGAGAGAGAGAGAGAGAGAGAGAGAGAGAGAGAGAGAACAAGCTTGACAAGCTTGCCAGGTCAGGTCTCTGGCCTCTATAGTCTCCAGTCCTGTTTTAGGGACTCTTGTAACCTCACTAAATTCCAGTTGTCTTCAGAAAGTCACCTTCAAATTCTATGAAGGTGTGAAGTCCGGGGATTAAATTTCCAACAACATAGCTGTGTGAGTCACAGGAGCTTGGGTTTGCTAAAGGGACCAGGTAGCAGACATACCATGTGCCTAGGCATCGCTCCAGGGTCCAAGGATCACTCCTGCTTCCTCAGCTAAATGCCACCAACACAGGGCAAAGCCAGGGACAGCAATGCCCTCATCCTATACAGAGGCCACCTCCTCTTGTGGTCAGGTTCCTTCTTTGCCTAAGTATACCAGCCCTCTCTAACTGACCACACACACACACACACACACACACACACACACACACACACACTACCCCTGATGCCCCTCCCCACACATACACACATACCATGAATACATCACACATACACACATATCTACCAGACACACATGATCACATATGTGTACATGCCATATACCACACACCACACACAAGCACATGTGAGCACATACCACATACCACACACACATCACACATGAGCACATGTGTGCACATACCACATACCTCACATATACCACATATATACCACACACATACACACAAGCACGTGCATACACCACATATAGGAGCATGCACACCAAACACACACACACAAGTCCACCAGTCTCTAACCCAAGGACTAAGTCCTGGGTTAAAGTCCCCCCTTAAAACATCATTACGTGTGTGTGTCACCTGAGGACCAGGACAAGGCCAAGCAGGACCTGTGTTTGGGATCTCAAGACTGCTGAGAAGAGCAAGCAATTCCTGAAGAAAGTTGAAGGGGGAGCGGTGGAGAAACACGGTTGACAGGCATGCACAACGGTGCCGAGCTTACTGTCTGGCTGTGAAGGAATAAACGGGAGAAGGAAGATGGTGCAGGCGTTCATATCTAGCCCTCAGTAGTCTTGTAGAGGGCACCGAGCCCAAACACATGGGCAGATGGGGTAGGTTGGTCAGGGCAGATGGGCAGGGCCGATGCTCAGTCAGGAGACTGTTTGCCTAGTGTGCATGGAGCCCTGGGTTCAGTTCCCAGCACCACAATTTTATGTGGTGACACACGCTGGCAATCCCAGTACCTGGGAGGCAGAGGTAGAAGGATCAGAAGGTCAAACTGCATAGTGAGTCTACAGGTGACAAACTACATAGTGAGTCTACAGGCAACAGACTGCATAGTGAGTCTACAGGCGACAAACTGCATAGTGAGTCTACAGGCGACAAACTGCATAGTGAGTCTACAGGCGACAAACTGCATAGTGAGT
>NC_034603.1:85049403-85056164 GCF_900095145.1 Mus pahari | reverse complement strand
CACACACACACACACACACACACACACACACACACACACACTCACACACACACGAGAATTCCTAGATCTGGGGGGGGGGGTGGAGGTTGATACAGGAAGTAGGGGGATGATAACTCAGCAGTTAAGAGCACTTGCTGTGGGGCTGGAGAGATGGCTCAGTGGTTAAGAGCACGAACTGCTCTTCCGGAGGTCATGAGTTCAAATCCTAGCAACCACATGGTGGCTCACAACCATCTGTAACGAGATCTGACGCCCTCTTCTGGTGTGTCTGAAGACAGCTACATTGTGTACTTAGATATAATAATAAAAAAATATTAAAAAAAAAAAAAAAAAAAAAGAGCACTCGCTGCTCTTGCAGAGCACCTGGGTCAGCCCCCAGCTCCCCCTCAGGCAGTTCCCACCTGATGCCTTCTTCTGGTTTCTGTGGGCACACACATAAATAAAAATAAATCTTTGGGGTTTTGTTGGTTGGTTGTTTGGTTTTGTCTGTGTTGCCCTGCCTGTCCTGGAACTCACCCTGTAAACCCGGCAGCCTCGAGCTCAGAGTTTGCCGGCCACTGGAGAGAGAGCAGGGACTAAACCTTGGCTTTTGTTCGTCATCGTCACAGGACAAAGGTTCCTCTGAGGTGTCAGGCCAGGCTCCTGTTGGGAGGAAGAAGCCCTCATCAGGAAGTGGGTGAGTTCCAGGTGAGGTATCCCTTAAGTGGGGTGGAGGAGCACGTGAGGATTAGGGAGGAGTCTGAGCGAGGGAAGCAGAGCTGGCAGCCACTGCAGTCGTGTCCCTTTGAAGTTCATCTACAAACTACAGTCCTAGGCATGCTGTCTCCAGACTGTGAGATAAGGGGCCCAGCCTGGCCAGCCTGCAGACAGGAGGTTCACGCCCACATACCTTCTGCAGCCGCCCTGGCGTCGATGCCCCTGTCTGAGGGATGCTTCAGTGGACCCAAGTGGACCTCGAGGGGCCACAGCTAGGCTCTGGCTTCAGTTTCCCTGCTGGCCGGGACACTGCCTGTTCCCAGAACACTCCCTGCTCCAGAGGCCGTTCACCCTGGGTAGGGGCCCAGGATAAAAGATGCCACCCTTTGATGGTGGCATCAGCTACTGTCAGGGAGAGCTGGTGATGGGGCGGGGATGGAGGTCACTTCAGCCCAGGTCGCAGGGAGTCCTTCTAGTTGAGAGGCCCTGTGCTCAGCAGACTCTGGGCTGACTGGCCTGAAGAGCATGCTGAGAGGAGAACCCCACTCTTGTGACTGTGAATGGAGTCAGAGGAGCAGCCAGCCCAGAGGCTGAATGAGGGCCGACCATGCATGCCCCTGCTGAGGGGCAGCTTAGGGGCTAAGGCTGGATACTAGAGGCATGTCAGTCCCCTTGGCCTCCAAGTCTAGGCTTCCTCCCCGAAGGCAGCCAGGTTGTGCCTGATGCTACAGGGCCTGAGAAAAAGACAGAAGCATACGGGACTGTTGTGTGTGTGTGGCTGAGTGGACTGTGAAAACAGGGGGTCCCTCGTTCAAAAAAAGTAAGAATTTGATAGAACATTAAACGGGACATGAGGCACATCTGAGCTCATGGACTCATGCATTCTTGGGTCACCAGTACCAGAAACCCATCCTGAAGTAAAGAAAAAGCACACAGAAAGTACTGGACAGCCATGTGTAAACTCACGATACACACAAAGGCCCTGTGGCTACCATGTGTAAACACATAATACATACAAAGGCCCTGTGGCCACCTGGCACTCACATGGCAGGTGGCAGAGTTGGACGCTAAAGGCAGACCTGCCAGGTCCTCCCTGAAGGGCAGGCTCATTAGACCTGACCGTCTGAGGAGCCTCCTTGATACTGTGGTACCTAAGACCCAACTCCCTGTTACCCAAGTTTGAAGTCTGGTTCTGTCTAGTCATTCTCTGGGGCCCCATTTCTTTATCTGTGAGATGGGTACATTATCTCTATTCACTATTGAGTTATTTCTCATGACTCACAGGCAACACCTAGAATAGCTCAGCCAGCCACATAAATAGGCACAATAGGTGGTGCTCCCCAACCCCCACCATGGTCTCACTGTGGGCCTCCGTTTGCTCTCTTGGGGTTACCTCCCTCACTGACTTACCTCTAACTAAAGAAAGCCAAGCCACCCAGCAGTGAGTATAGATTTGGGACCACCTTCCACACCCAGGCTTCCAAGTGGAAACACACAGCCTACAGCTCCGGCTTTTGCTGAGGGCCACTGCGCTGCAAAGGGCTCCCTCTAGCGACCTGGTGCGAAGCTGCTCCCCTGGGCCCTAGCTCACCCTGGGGAGGAAGTGGGAAGCAGCTGGAATCCGGCTCTTTCTCCCCTGGGTGATGGCAGGGTCCTAAGGCTCTCAGCTTCTGCCCCGTGTGCGGAGACGCCTGCAGACACGCCTTTGTCTCTTCAACCCTTCGACCCGCGGACCTGGATCAATGCAGCAGCAAAAGCAGAAGCTCCAAGAAGAGAAGCTGCCAGTCGTGCTCTCTGCGGGGGAGGGGGAAGAGAGGATGCTGGGGTGGGGTGGGGAGGAGGGGAGGGGGTGGGGAGGGGTGGTCCCCGGCCTGCTGCACAGACCACCCACAGTCCGTGGCTCTTACAGATGGCAGAAAGTGGGGCATGGAAACCTAAGCCTTGAAGTACAGGCAGAGGGAAGAGGGTAGCGCGGTGGAGGAAGGGGTGCTTGGGTAGGCGCTTTGGGTGGGCGCTCGGCTGCAGGGGTGGGGGTGAGGGGTGAGTGGCCTCTCTACAGAATTCTGAAACACTACATCTTTGGGGTTTTGAGACAATGCCTTGTTGTGTGACCCTGCCTGTCCTAAAACTCACTACAGAGCTCAGTTTAGCCTTGAACTCCATGCAGTCCTCAAGTGCTTAAAGAATAGGTATGTCCTTCATTCTCCACTCTTCCCACTTGACTGACACGGAATTCACTCTGTAGATCAGGTTAGCCTGGAACAGTCGATGTAGACCAGACTAGCCTCAAACTCAGTGCTGGGATTCCAGATGTGTACCACACCTGGCCCCAGGCCTGCTTTCATCTTCCTTTGTTGCTTAAATTCACCCTCGTGTCTCCCTGTGCCACCTGTGTCCCTCTGTGCTCCCTATATAGCTGAGAATGACCTTGAACTTCTGACCCCCCTCCGACTTCCACTTCCTGGATGGCAGGATCTCAGACTTAAGCCACCACTGTCACATTTATGTGGTCCTAGGGGTGGAACCCAGGGCTCCATGCATGGCAAGAACTCTGCCAACTGAACTCCCCAGCCCCCAAGACTTGTTTTTGAGGGAGCAAGCAGGTTTCAGGACATGTTTTCCCTGTGCAGCCCTGGCTGTCCTGGAATGCACTCTGCAGACCTAGCTGGCCTTGAACTGAGAGATGTACCTGCCTCTGGACTGTTGGGATTAAATTCATGTGCCACCACACCACCCAGCTCCCAAACCCTTCTCAAGGACAGACTCCTAGGGCCCTTTGCAGCCCGCTGCTTGGGTTCATCTGGAGGGGATCCTAGGCGCCTGCATTTGTACAGACAGGCACTGAGGCTGATACACAAAAGCCTCCTCAGCTCCTGTGGTGTCCATTGCCACCTAAAGCAATAAGGCAATGCATATAAGCCTGTCCCCAGGGCCTGGACCTTGAGTTATGAGGGCCAAGGTTACCCCTGTTTATATGACACACACCTGGGATTCTGAGGCAGAGGGATACAGCATTGGGAAGGAGGAGCCCCAGGATCAACAGTGCAAGCAAGGAACAGGCACAGACCTCCACCAACCTGACATACTCAGGAGAGGACACACCTGTCCTCGCCAGCTCTGAGCCAAGTCTGGATGGCACTCGCTGTCACCCCGGTCCCCACCACAGCAGCTGTGCATCCATGCAGCCCACTCACCTCCAGCAGCTGTGCACCCATGCAGCCCACTCACCCCCAGCAGCTGTGCATCCATGCAGCCCACTCACCTCCAGCAGCTGTGCACCCATGCAGCCCACTCACCTCCAGCAGCTGTGCACCCATGCAGCCCACTCACCTCCCCCAGCAGTTGTGCATCTATGCAGCCCACTCACCTCCAGCAGCTGTGCACCCATGCAGCCCACTCACCTTCCCCAGCAGCTGTGCATGCATGCAGCCCACTCACCTTCCCCAGCAGCTGTGCACCCATGAAGCCCACTCACCTTCCCCAGCAGCTGTGCACCCATGCAGCCCACACACTCCCTGATGACCAGTGTCTGAATCACCCGTCTAGTCCATGGGATCCTTGTGAGCTGGGCTCAAGTCCTACCTAGTTTGTGCTTTTCTCACTGGGATGAACACTGACCAGAAGTGACTGGGGAGGAAAGGTTTGCTTAGCTTACACTCCCAGGTTCCCCTGCCCAGGCCCTGGAAGCCCCGTTCTATCTGAATTCAGTCACAGGGAACAGTCTGTAGACTCATAAGCATGCAACCTTGCATCCGGCTCCTGTCACTGAGTGATGTCCTACGTTAGAGCATGTGCTGGAACATCCTCTTTTTCCTGAGTAATAATATGTCTTTGTATGATTGGAACAACAATATAGCTGACAGACACAAGTTGTTGCCACCCTGACTTTACTGCTGTGTCTGTGAACTTGGGGGAGTGTATAAAAACATGCCATTCTTTTTGCAGTTCTGGGGGCAGAAGCCATGTCTGGGACATGCTAGGCAGCCACTCTATCACTGAGTTATATCCCAGAGCTTTTTTTGTTTGTTTTTTATTATATATATATGAGACAGGGTTTCTCTGTGTAGCCCTGGCTGGCCTGGAACTCACTCTATAGACCAGGCTGGCCTCGAACTTAGAAATCTGCCTGCCTGCCTCTGCCCCCCCCAGTGCTGGGATTAAAGGCGTGCGCCACCACGCCCAGCTTTTTGTTTGTTTTGAGATTAGCTCTCACTATGTAGCCCAGGCTGACCTCAAACTCCTGAATCAACTGCACCAACCTTTTGGATACTGCAGCCGTTTGTTGCTGGTGTTTTCAGACAGGGTCTCACGTAGCCCAGGCTGGCCTCATACTCCTCCTGCCTGGACTTCCCATGTGCTGGGATTACAGGTGTAGCTATCATGCCCAGGGTATGCAGTGTGATGGTCTAACCTAGCACTCCACAGCTGTGCTACTACACTCCAGTACGTGCTATGAGGGCTCTGATCTCTTCTTAGGACCTCGTCTAAACCTGGTTTCCTTCTTCTTGTCTTTGAATACCATCCCACTGGGGGCTAGAACCTCAACTATGGAGGGGACACATTTCTGTCTATGAGCAGTGTCAGCAAAATTCTATTCTGGGGCTTGGGGGGGGGGGAATCGTAAACAATGCCCACCCTTCCTCCTAACAGCAAATCCAGGCACGATTCCACTAAAGTTCACTCGGGGGAACCAATGGCTTTATCAGACTTTCTTACAGAGCAGAGGTGATTGATTGATTGATTGATTGATCGATCGATTGATTGATTACAGGCGTGATTGTTGTCCTCGACCCTCTCTAAGGGCCACACCAGAAAATCTCTACCCAGCAGAGATTCCCATCAGTGGCTGAGTAGATAGAGCCCCCCTCCCTAGTCTTCCCCAGCCTCCATATCCTAACCCCTCTCCTAAGATCAGCAGGTGTCACGGAGAGACTGTTTGCTTAGGCAGGGATCTCCTGACCCTTCCCGACTCTCTGTGAGGGGTCCTGTGAGGGGTGTGAACGGCCGGCAAGCCCAGCCGGGATGGTCTTTTCAAGCTGAACACCCAAAGAGATACTGTGGGGTCCGTGGACAGACCTGACAAGAGGCCATGGCCAGCTGTGCCCAGCCCTGCCCAGTCCTTTCTCATCCTCGAGAGAGTCAAGTTACTATCTCCTGTTTTCCAGGGTCTCTAAGCCTTGTGTGACTGGCAGCGGCCGCCCTGAGGTTGCCTCATGCCTCTCCCAGGAGTCCCTTGTCCCCCATCCCGTTTCTCCTCAGGATGGGAGGCATCACAAACGACCCCCAAGGAAGAGGCGGCGTGGGATCATGTCAGGTCTCCCCAGTCACCAGTTCTGCCAGGAAGCGGCAGCTGGACCCCCCAAACTGAGGACAGACCCAAGGGCCTGCTTATTGAATTTTCTGTTGTTCGTGGTTTTGTTGTGATCCGGTTCACAATCCCTCGTGCGTGGCTTGAGGGTTTCTCGTGCCTCTACAGAGTTGGGCAACCACCACTCCAGTCCAGGGTAGAACATTCTTGTCACCCAAGAAAGAAGAAAGAAAACCACCTTTATCTGCCACCCCCCACACCCCCACACCCCCCAACATTCCAACCCTGACAGCCACCAGCCTTTTCTCTGTCTATGGAAATTTCCAGAAGTGCCCTGTTCAGCTCTGCATCTGTCACAGGTTGTATGAGCCCATTTTCTACAAGTCAAACTGACTTGGGTCCCCACTCTGCCCACCTCTCTCTCTGCCCTCTTGTTGTTGTTGTTGTTGTTGTTGTTGTTTTGTTTGTTTTTTGGGGAGGCCCATCTTGAGTTGTTTGTAGGACCAGCCATTCCAGTCCAACAACTTGCAGGCTGTAGACCAGGTGGTGGGAGTCATCTCTGTGGATCTCAGACTGCTAGTGTCCTATCACAATGTGCCACAGCGAACTGAGGGAGCACACACAGTGCCACAGACCGCTAGTGTCCTGTCACAATGTGCCACAGCGAACTGAGGGAGCACACACAGTGCCACAGACCGCTAGTGTCCTATCACAATGTGCCACAGCGAACTGAGGGAGCACACACAGTGCCACAGAC
>NC_034603.1:85044626-85048420 GCF_900095145.1 Mus pahari | reverse complement strand
TTTTTTTTAACAGGGTTTCTCTGTATAGCCCTGGCTGTTCTGGAACTCACTTTGTAGACCAGGCTGGCCTCGAACTTAGAAATCCGCCTGCCTCTTCCTCCCAAGAGCTGGGGTTAAAGGCATGCGCCACCATGCCCGGCTGTAAGTTTTCTTTTAAAAGGGGTTGCTAGTCCCAGCACTTGAGAGGCAGAGGCAGGTGGATTTGTGTTAGCATGAGTCTAGCCTGGTCTCCAGAGTGAGGTCTAAGATGTAGAGGGCTACACAGAGAATCTCTGTCTTGGATCAAACAAAGAAACAAAAATAATAAATAAATAAAGATCTTGCTACTTTCCCAGAGGAGCAGAGTTCAGTTATAAGCACACACACATACATCAGGCAGCTCACACCTGCCTGTAACACCATCTGCAGGAACTGTGACTCCCTCGTGTGGCATATTTACAGGCATTCACAGTCACTTGCACATACCCTGATGTGAGTTTCTGCCTGCAGTAAATCTCACTTTAATCCGGTCTGCGTTCATCTTGAGAGGCGGGCTGGGCTGAAATGGAATGTGCGAGAGAAATTTGGAAGCCAGGACAAAATATTCTGATCGAGGCTCAAAGTTTAATGTAAGAGCTCAGTTTATATAGCATGGGAAAAACCCCAGTCCCCATCCCCAGTCTTTGAAGGCACAGGTGAATGTCCGTAGGTGGGTCCAAAGGATGTTGTCTTCTGGGACATCAAACGGTCTTCTCAGCAGGCGGTGGAGACACAGCAGCGACAGTAGAGCAGCAGCTCTGGCATATCTGAAGATTTCCTCCTCTGGTGGATCTGGGCTTTGAAAGACAGCGATTAGTATAGACAGTAAAGCTTGGCAGATCTGAAGATTATAACCGCAGGTGGTCCAGTGGCAACCGAGAGAGCTGGGAGGCCCCAACACCCTGACACACAGACACAGACACAAACACATGCATATATATATATATACACATACAAAAAATAAATGTTTTTTTTTTTAATAGAGAGATAGAAGAGATAGATGGCAGGCCCAGAGAGGTGCACGGGGAGTCCACAAAAGCAAAGATGACCATGATATGAGCACAAGCCAGACACAGCAGGGCCCCTCAGCTGCTGGAGAGGCAGGCAGGCCTTCCTAGGAGCCTTTGGAGGAAGCAGTACTCAATAGGCCTGGGCTTCAGACCTATGGACTCTAGGACTGTCATACAACCCCTTTCTGCCAGTCATGGCACCCAGCTGCTTTGTTCCAATATCCCCAGAAGCTGGGCACAGGGCTCACCTGAGAGCGCAGAGAGCCCCGCACCTAAGCCACAGCTTCCCAGTGCTTGGGAGGAGCTCTCCAAGTGGGGTCCTTCTGACCAGTCCACCGGCTGCTGGGCTCTGCAGGGTTAAGTAACATGTTCCTGCTGGGGCCCCATGAAGTTGCTTCACCCCTTTGAAGCCATCCCAGGAACCCCAGCTGCCCAGCTACCCCGCCACCATCGCCACCATCCCGGCAGGATGGAAAGACAGAGGCCGCTTTTTCCGAGAAAGATGTTTAATGCGCTTACAGGCACTCGGGTATTACGTTTATTATTTACGGTCAGTTTTAGGAACACAAAATTGCAGCTGCATTGTTGGAAGTAAATTTTATTTCCATGGCTTTAAAACACACAAAAACAAGAATAATAATTCCATTAGCAGCTGAATGTTGTCGTAATTCTGTAGAACGTAAATTTCCCTGTAATAACAACTGTGAAATACCAAGAACCTGTTGCAGCAGGATTGCTGGAAAGGGACTGCTGGGCCCAAAGAACAAATGACTGTTCCCTCCGCAGCTGCAAAGGGGCCCGAGGCCTGAGGATGGCAAGAGCAGATGGGTCTGAGAGTGACAGGAGAGCAGAGGCCATGAGCCCATGCAGTGTCTGATGAGTGACTCCCTTCTCCAGTTATTCGGTCGTCCTTGCTTTCTCTGTGTTTTAGGGTGTATGCACATGTGTGACACGTGTGTGTACGCATGCACATATATGCACCTATGTGTCAAGGGCAAACAACCTTGGTGGTTGTTGCTCAAGCAACAACCTCATTTTTTTCCTTAGATGGGTGACTTAGAACTTATCAAGTAGCCGGGCAGTGGTGGCACATGCCTTTAATCCCAGCACTTGGGGGGATCTCTGAGTTCAAGGCCAGCCTGGTCTACAAAGTGAGTTCTAGGACAGCCAGGGGTACACAGAGAAATCCTGCCTCGAAAAACAAAACAAAACAAATAAACAAATAAACAAAAACAAAAAAACTTACTAAGTAAGACGGTCTCTAGCTGGTCAGTGAACCCCCAGCAATCCTCCTGCCTCTCCCACCCCCTGCCCCACTGAGATTACAAGCATGTGCCGTCATGCCTGGCTCTTTTTATATGGGTCCCGAGACTCGAACTCTGGTTCTCACGATTGCATGATAAGCACTGATCGTCGACTCAGCACTGTTTTGTTTTGTTTAGACAGGATATCATGTAGCTCAGGCTAGCCTCGATTAGACTACAAGGCTAAGGCTAGCTCTCATCTCCTGACCTTCTTGTCTCTACCTCCCAAGCTCTGATTCTAAAGCAGAGCTACTGTGCCTAGCATCGTGCTGCTGCTGTTGAGATAAGTTTTTATGCTGTAGCCCAGGCTATCCTGGACTCATTAGATAGACTAGGCTGGCCTCTAACTCCTCCTGCCACTCTTCCTCCCTTAACTTCCCAGTGCTGGGATCATAGGAGCGAGTCTCCCATGATGCCTGGCTCTTCTGTCTGTCTTGTCTGTCTTTAGCTGCACTGGGGACGGGACCCAGGGCCTCCTGCATGTGTGGTAAGCACACGACCCCTGAGATAGACCCCCCCCCCAAACCCTTGTTGGCTCAGGAGAGACAGCATGAGAGTCGGGCTGGGAACCAGAGAGGGCGGAGGAAGAGTCACACAGAGAATTCAGGGTGCTCAGTTCCATGGAAGCTTCAGGCAATGAATAGGGTTTGATGGTGACAAGAGTGTGTCTGAAATTCAAACTTCACCTAGAGTTCTGGGTTTGGTCTGTTTGACTCACTAGGCTTGGTGACTTAAGGCCTAAGAAGAAGGCTGAACCTTGTGGGAATTCTTGCAGTGGCCCTGCTAGGACCCTGGAAAGGTCACAGTCACAGGCTTAAGAGAGGAGACAAGGGGTGGCTTAGGTCTCCCTAGGTGAGGTCATCAGCTTGCCTTCCTGTGACAAACATCTGAGACAGTACTAAGAGGAGAGCTGGCTTGTATTGTTGTGCGAATACACCACAGCCTGAAGGGTTTTATCAAACACTGTTCAGCACTGAAGGAAGTCAGGACAGGACCTCAAGCAGGACAGGGACCTGGAGGCAGGAGCTGATGCAGAGGCCATGGAGGGGTGCTGCTTCCTGGCTTGCTTTCCACGTCTCGCTCAGCCTGCTTTTGCACATAACCCAGGACCACCAGCCCAGAGGTCACACCAGCCACAGTGTGATTTAAACCCACTTCTCCTGACCACATTTGTCTGCCAGAAGCCAAGAGTACTCAATCCACGTATTACAGTGTCTCCAAACGCAGATTAAGAAGTGTGGCCCAGTTTTAAGCTCACAATGTAAAATAGACATAGCAATGAGAAGGCATACAGCCATCTCTATCACTGGGACAACACTGACTTCTGAGATCAATAGAAATGATAATCAGGGGCTGGTGAGATGGCTCAGCGGGTAAGAGCACCGACTGCTCTTCCAAAGGTCTCAAGTTCAAATCCCAGTAACCACATGGTGGCTCACAACCATCTGTAACAAGATCTGAT
>NC_034603.1:85042305-85044565 GCF_900095145.1 Mus pahari | reverse complement strand
TTTTTATTGAGGAGCAAGGCTCCTTGAAACCTTTCGGGATAGCATTTGAAATGTAAATAAAGAAATTAAAAAAAATAAAAAAAAAAAAAAAAAAAAAAAAAAAAAGAAATGATAATCAATTTCTCCCTCCCACATCAGTTATCAATCAAGGAATGCCTCCTTTACCCCCACCCCTGCTTGGCTGCAAACAATCTGCCGCAGGCTTTTTCTCAGTGCAGGTTCCCTTTCCTCAAATGCCTCTAGCTTATGTCGGATCGACAGAAACTCGCTGTAGAGAAGGTTTTTTTTTTTTTTTTTTTTTTTTTCTGGACCCAGAATCTTCAGTCCGTGGTCCTTTGATTCTGCTGCTTTCAAGTAGAGCAGGGTAGTAAGGGGCACATGGCAGAGCGAGGCTGCTCACCGGTGTGGAACGGGATGATAGGAAAAATTTAAGTTCAAGGCCAGCCAGGACTACCTGGTGAGACCAACACCCAAACAGAAAAACCGAAAAGCCTCACAAAACCCAAAATGGGATGCGGTTCGCAGCACTTGCCACACAACCAGGAAAATGCCCACAACCAAGCAGGACATCCAGCACAGAGCTGAACCCCAGCCCTGGGGAAGATGGTGTGGAGATCGCAAGGACTTCCAGCACTAGCCTCAGGTTCCACCCTGCCTCAGAGGGACAGTTGGGCAGCCATGGGAGACACCCGGTGACCTTCTGGTCTCTGTGCGTGCTCACCAGCACTCAAGTGTAAACAGAAACGGTCGCACACAAACCAGTCTTGTTGTTTCGAGGCGGGCTCTCATTGCGTAGCTATGACTGACCTGAAATCCATACAGACTCACCTGCCTCTGCCCCCCCCCCCCGAGTCTGAGATTAAAGAACGTCCCACCGTGTCCAACTAAAGAAATCTTAAAACAGGGTCTGGGCGTGTATCACAGTTGGCCGAGTGTTTTTGTCTGGAGCTGGCTATAGGACGTGTTGAAGAGGGGGAGTTTGGAGCATCCTGCTAAGGCCAGCCTGGGCCACACCTTTCCTGGAACGGGGAATGTGGTGCAGAAATAGGGCAGACATGTAGCATTCGTGAGGCATCACGGGACGGGGAGGGGTTGTCTGGCACAAGTCCCAGCAGTCCATTAAAACACAGGTATGCACCTGTAACCCCGGTATTTGGCATGGCACGGAGTCAGGAGAACCAGCAGTTCAGGGTCATCCTCAACCATGGACCACATTATAGGCCAGCCCGGACTATGTAAAACTCCATTTCAAAAACTACCAGTTAACCAACAGCCAAAGACCATTCACATCATGACCAGAACACCAGAGAGGGAAGAGGAGGAAGAGGCCGGGGTCCTGGGCTCCCCTGAGAGGACGCACCCACAGTGACCAGAAGGCCCACCGGCTCCCGGCTCCTAAGGGTTCCTCTCTCTTCCAGTGGCACCAAACAGGGGCTGAGGGCAAGCCTTTGGGAACGTTCTAGATTTAAACTACAGCTTGGAGGCTCTGTGGGGGAGGGGCAGGATGAGACAGGATGTGACTAACTTGCCCCGGTCGGCCTTGAACTTATGTTCATCCTCCGAGGTAGCTTGACTGGCAGGTCGGCGCCAGGTCAGCGCCAGGTCAGCACCAGGGACCGGCTCCTCTTCATGCCGAAGGCCTTGTCCTTCCTGGTGGGTCCCTCTCCTGCAGAAGCTCAGTCACCGCAGGCAGAGCGCTCCTTTGCTTTGGGATGTTGGGGCCAGGATAGCTCGTGTGTTTCTATTTTGCTTGGCTGTGGTTGTAGGTGCTGCTTGCTGCTGGAGTTGATTCCCGCATCCATCTTGTGGACACCGGGTTCTTTCTGCCCCTCTGCCTACCCCAGGCTAGCCAGTCCTGCAGCTCTGGGTGGTCCTATCTGCTTCATAGCCTGCTGAGGGAGAACTGGCATACAGAGGTGACACATCTGTAATCTGCATCTTTTTGTGGCTTTGGAGATGGAATTTAGGTCACTAGTCTTTCACAGCCAAGCTTTTGCCAGCTGAGCTACCCGCCCCCAAAATGTCTGCCAAATAAATGCAAGAGTGAACCAGTCTGTCTGTGTGCCCGCCGCTCTCTGTGTCTCCTGGTCCAGCCTCCTGTGGGTAGCATGTCCCCTTTGCCAGCTGCACCTCCCCATAGGGATTTATCCCTTAAGAGCTGACCTCTGGGGCTGGTGAGATGGCTCAGTGGGTAAGAGCACCCAACTGCTCTTCCGAAGGTCCGGAGTTCAAATCCCAGCAACCACATGGTGGCTCATAA
>NC_034603.1:85038394-85041992 GCF_900095145.1 Mus pahari | reverse complement strand
TGGTGATGGTGGTGGTGGTGGTGGTGGTGGTGGTGGTGGTGATGGTGATGGTGGTGGTGGTGATGATGGTGGTGGTGGTGGTGGTGATGGTGATGGTGGTAGTGGTGGTGATGATGGTGGTGGTGATGATGGTGGTGGTGATGGTGATGGTGGTGGTGGTGGTGGTGGTGATGGTGATGGTGATGATGGTGATAACATTGTAGTGACTCCAGTGAGCGGTGGACTTTTCTCTAGCAGTGTGTAGCTGGCTGGGGTAGGACCCCATCTGCATGTGCTTTTCATACTACTGTGCATCCCTTCTTCTGGCTACTCTGTCAGTAGGCGGCTGTAGACTCTGAGCTGTGTTCCCAGGTCTCACTTGCTGCTGAAACGTGGGGCCCCCCAAAAGCATGGCTTTTTTCTTTTCAGTGTGAGTCAGGGACAGAGTGGGCTGGGGTCTTGGCCTGCCAGAACACTGAGGGTCAAGGCCTGTGGCCCTAGCAAGAGGCAGAGAGTTGTTAGGAAGCCCCAGAAGAGAAACTGGACTGGGGCAATGAAGATGGGGTATACAGAGGATGGGCCTGGCAGCCTGGCGGGGCCGATCCTCCAGACAGACGTCCTCCTGGAGACATGTTAAGGACTGAGTGAGGCCAGGTCAGGGATGGACTCTAGGTAGGCCCTATTGTATTTCTCTGTTTCTCTTCCTGCAGGCCCTGGAAACTTGCTCCGATGTCACTCTGCACCAAATAGGCTGGGATATGAGGAAGTCCCAACAACTTCCTGGGCTGAGCTCTTCACCCCCTCCAGGAGAGAGAGAGAGAGAGAGAGAGAGAGAGAGAGAGAGAGAGAGCAGAGACAGGAGGAACACAGTTGCAGAGGGCATCCCTGGCCCCCTGCCCCTGAATTTGGGGGCAGGCCGTCCAAACAGAGCGGGGACCAGGACCCTGGAGAAGTCACCTGTCTTCTTGTCAGGATAACGTGGACCTAACCCTCACAGCCACAGATGACTGGAGTGGGATATCCAGAGATACCCCACACCGGCCAGGTGAAGAGCAGAGTCGTCAGGCTAGACCCAGAGCTGATCGGGCTGGAGGTAGGCACGTGTTTGTGCAAGGTTCAGAGGACGCTGGGTTCTCCCAGCCCCTTAGTGGAAATGCACCAGCCCTGGCCTGAGCTGTCACGGGAAGGAGTCTCTTCCTTGTTCCTTCAGATCAGGCCAGCGTCTGATGCCGATGCATCCCTTCTTGACCATTGCGGTCTGGGGATTGGAGAAGGGGAGGAGGTAGAGACAACATAGGGCCCAGGCCTGGCTGCAGGCAGAAGTTGGCACCTTGGGCCACCCCCTCCCCCACACGTTCTGACATTACTGGAAATGGGGAAACCTCCTGGGGTCTCCTCAGTAGAGCTGACTGCTGGTAAGTCCCTTCCCCAGTGACTCTTCAGCAACTCCCAGGGGCCTGCTGTGCTGGCAGCCCCAGCCTGGGTCCCCACGCCCAGTCCCTGCTGCAGGTGGCTCCTTGAGGGCGATGGGAGTGGGGGATGGGCAGGCCTGCAGCCTCTGCTTTTCTGATGCCAGGGGCTTCCTGGGGAAGAGGGACCACAAACAGGAGGGTGTGTGGGCTGGGGGAGTGGGGGCAACTTCCCTCTTGTTCTCTTCCCAGAAGGGAGGAAGCTCGATTGTAGGTGCCACGGAGGCCCTATTCTTCCCTGGTTATCCAGATTCTGAAGTCCTACCTTCAAGGTGAACCTTCCAAGCCTCGTGCAGGAGAAGGGACAAGTGGTGACCTAGAAATATCCATCTGACCCTAGAGAGCCCCTCCAGACCCTGGCCCTGCAGCGGATCTCAGGAGGTGAATGAATGAATGAGTGTATTTATTCATTTTTTAATGCGTGTGCTGGGGACTTGAACTCAGGTATGCAGCAAGAGCTCTTACCCACTGAGAAGTGTGTGAGCCCTGGTGGGGTGAGCCCTGGCAGGGTGAACTGAGGACAAGGGCAGCTCCCTCTTGAAGCTGGGAACTGAGGTTTAGGAAGTGGGCAGCCTCTAGGGGAGCTGGCAGCTTCAAGTGCAAGGCTGTTCAAGCCATTAGAGGACATTATGTCAGGCCAGGATGGAAGAGCCAGTCACCTTGGGAGCCAATCCCTCTCACTGACCACAGCCCGGGAATCCTAAGCCCTGTGGTGAGGCCCTAAGCACTGGGGCTAGCAACCGGGAAAGCTGTGTTTCAAGGCCAGGCTGCACATAGCACAGTAGGTGGGGATTGCTGGGGAGCTCAATTAGAACGGGTCAGTTCTCTATAAATAGCAACTGAAGAAAACAAAAGGAAGAGGAGGGAAGGGGAGGGGGAAGAGGGAAGAAAGGAAATAGGGAGGAGGGAGAAGAGAGAGGGAGGAGGGAGAGAAGGAAAGAGGAAGGAAGGAGAGTATGAGGAGGGAGGGAAGAAGAGAGGGAGGAGAGGGAAGCAATAGAGGGAAGGAGGGAGGGAGGAGGGAGGGAGGAGGGAGGGAAGGAGAGAGGAGAAGGAGAAAGTCCCCATATACCAAAGAGAGCCAGAGAAGTGGACGTCCCTATGACCTCCAACCCTCCGACGCGGCCCCGGCTCTGGATGGTTTACGTGCTCCCAAGGGCACCATACAAAGTCCCAGGTCTTTGACACAGAGACACGGAAGACTCAAACAAGGTCTTCCGGGGCCACCATTCAACCCAGTAACTCTGGTGCTGCGGTGACTGGTGCCGGGGATGGGGGTTCCATGGCGGATCCCTTCACTGGAGAACACTCTGGTCCTGTGGGCAGGCTGGCCACTGAGTGGCTAGTGGTTCCCAAGTTCCCAGGGATCCTTGGAGCTATGGGGCTAGAGAGAATGGGGGCACGATGACTTAGTCAGTTAAGATCTGCTGCACTGCCCGAGGACCCCTAGCCATCTCCAAATTCCATCCCCTCCTTAGGAAGTGACCAGGGTGATGCTGCCCATCAGGGGTTCTCCAGCCCCCCTGCAGAGTGGCCATAAATTCCCCCCTTGGAAATCCAGGCCAAAGCCCTTCCCCACCCCACCCCCTGCTTCTCTACTCCTTCCAAGGGATGAGGCAGTGACCCCAACAACAGACTCCACACTGAGGCGCCAGCGCAGCCCTGCAGCGGGGCCCTGAAGGCAGAAGACCCAGAAGTCCCTACCTGGGCTATCCCAGAAAAGACAGAAACGGACCACAGCTACTGTGCGCAGCCATTAAAGCCACCCTAGTCAGTACCAGGTCCAAGAAAGAGAGACCCATCTCACGCCAGTCTCAGCCAAAGCCCAGGGTGCCCTCACCTACTTGGGCTCCATGGACAATACCTCAGCAGCTGACACACCGTGGCCAAGCCTGAGCCTGAGTGACAGCCCCAGAACCCACACAGTAGAGAGAACTGACTTCCACAACACACACACACACACACACACACACACACACACACGAGTGTGGTATAGTGTGCCCCCCACATACATCCACAAATATATAATAAATAAACATAAATGTAATGAAAGGAAGGGAGGGAGGAAAGAAGGAAGAGAAGCAAGAGCTGGGGTTGAGGCTCAGTCAGTGGGTGCTCGCCTGGTCAGTGGGTGCTCGCCTGGTCAGTGG
>NC_034603.1:85018251-85036776 GCF_900095145.1 Mus pahari | reverse complement strand
AAAAAAAAAAAAAAGACCCCTTTTGGCTGTGTACCCACATGGTGGCTTCTAATCATCTGTAACTCTAACTTCCTCCTCTGGCTCCTCAGGTGCCCAGCACACAGGGTACACATACATACATGCAGGGAAAACGTCCATACGTATAAAATGAAACAGATACACATTTAAGCCAGTTCTGACAGGACAAACAGGTGCCTTTTTCCTCTCTGAGACAGTCTTGAGAAGCCCAGGTTGGCTTCCATTCGATGTGTAACTGAGGCTGGCTTTGAACTTCTGAACCTCCTATCTCAGCATCCTGAGTGCTGGGATGGCTGTATGAGGTCCTGGGCTTGAACTCAGTGCTCTGGGCTAGACATGCGCTCTACCCACGGAGCCACACCCCCAGCCCACGTGCCACCTCCCGTATGATGTCCTGCCAGGAGTTGAACTGACAGACTCAGACAGTGGGAGCTAGAGTAGCACAAGGTGGGGAGCTGCGACTCATGGGGGACAGAGCTGTGCCTGGAGAAGATGACAGGATCAGGAGATGGTGGCAGTTACACAACCCAGTTACTTAACGCGGCGGAATTGGATGCTTAAAAATGGTTAAGATGGCATGTTTTACCACAATTGAAAAAGAAAGCTTAAAAATTACTTTACCGGGAAATAAAAGTCGATTAGACAAATATGGGGGACATTAAAACCGTGAAGCCCAAGTGGGGGTGTTCCTCAAGCCTGATGACAATTCAAAACATTTGTGGAGGTTTAAGAGAGATGTCCCCTGCAGCCTCGGTGTTTGAATGCTCAGTCCCCAGTTGCTGATGCTGTTGGGACAGTTCAGTGGGTGTGGCCTTGCTGAAGGATAAAAGACCCCACCATTCCCCATTCACACTCTGCTTCCTATTTGAGATTTCAAGCTCTCAGCTGCTCTGGCCTCCATACCTGCCAGCTGTCACCCTTCCCTGTCATGACTGTGATGGACACCAATCCCTCAGGAACCATAAGCCAAAAGAAACTGTGTCTTCTGTGAGTTGCCTTAGTTGTGGTGTTTTGCCAGAGCAACAGAGACTAACACAATGCCTTCACAATGAAAATTAAAAGTAGGGCTGGAACCAGGCATGGTGGTGCGTGCCTTTATTACCAGCACTTAGGAGGCAAAGGCAGGTGGGTCTCTGAGAGAGTTTGGGGCCAGCCTGGTCTACACAGTGAGTTCCAGAATAATCAGGTCTACACAGAAAAACCCTGTCTTAAGAACAAAAACAAACAAACAACAAGCCGGGCATGGTGGCCCACGCCTTTAATCCCAGCACTCAGGAGGCAGAGGCAGGCAGATTTCTGAGTTCGAGGCCAGACTGGTCTACAAAGTGAGTTCCAGGACAGCCAGNGCTATACAGAGAAACCCTGTTTGAAACAAACAAACAAACAAACAAACAAACAAAAAACAAAAACAAAAAACCAAATAGAATATATATATATATATATATATATATATATATATATATATATATATAATGAGAGAGAGAATATATATATAATGAGAGAGAAAGAGGAAGAGAGGGAGGAGAGAGCTGGTGAGATGACTCAGTGGGCAAAGATGTTTGTTGTAAAGCCTGGTGTTGAGTTCGATCCCTGGAACCCACATAAAAGTGGAAGAGGAGAACCAATTCTACAAAGTTGTCCCCTGACCTCCACATGTGCGGGGTTGCCTGAGAACACTTGTCAAACACACGTACAGTAGTAGTCAAAGTTAGAATAAGACAAGAGTTGGCTTCTTGATCACCCTTGGAATAATGCGCCCTTGCTTTGAAATGTCCTTTCACATTCCAGTGTATGATACATATGTGGACTGACATCAGTAATCTGCCTTTAGAGCTGGAGAGTTGGCTCAGTGGTTAAGAGCACCGACTGCTCTTCTGAAGATCCGGAGTTCAAATCCCAGCAACCATATGGTGGCTAACAACCATCTGTAACGAGATCTGATGCCCTCTTCTGGAGTGTCTGAAGACAGCTACAGTGTACTCACATATAATAAATAAATCGGTTTTTTTTTTGTTTTTTTTTTTTGGTTTTTCGAGACAGGGTTTCTCTGTGTAGCTCTGGCTGTCCTGGAACTCACTTTATAGACCAGGCTGGCCTCGAACTCAGAAATCCACCTGCCTCTGCTTCCCAAGTGTGCTGGGATTAAAGGCGTGTGCCACCACCTCCCGGCTATAAATAAATCTTATAAAAAAAAAAAAAAAAAAAAAAGGAATCTACCCTTCTTCCTTAGACCAGGCACTCACCACTTGGCAAGACTGTCTATCCAGTGAGTTCCACCCTATGAGAATTGTGGTTACTGACCCTTGCCCCTGCGCCTGGGGTCCAAATTCAAGTCCTTATGCTTGCAGCAGTCGTCCTCCGACCTAGCTCACCTTCTTTTAGAGACGGAGTCTCGTGTAGCCCAGGCTGTCCGAAAACTTGCTGTGTAGCCAAGCACGACCCTGAACTTCTGATCCGCATCTCTCTACCCTCTGACGGCTGAGGGTGGTGGAGATGGAGCCCGGAGCTTTGGGTATGCTGGGTAAACGCTCTGCCAACCTCTCCACATCCACAACCCTGCAGCGGTAGCCTTGACTTTGAACGTGTCTGTGGTCCCAGCACTTGGAAGAGGAAGGAAGAAAGATCAAAAACTCAAATTCACCCTCAGACGCATTGAGTGTTTGAAAACTGAATTAATGACTGGTTAGCACAAATTCTACCTCGACAGCACAGGTGAATTCCTGTCGCCTGGCTCTGCTCCAGCCCACAGGAAGACATTTGATTGGTCGCTTTGCCACATGCCCCGCCCCTAGCTCCCAGGAAGGCATTTGATTGGTCATTTGCCACTGAGTCCTGTCTCTTGGCTCTCTGTGGACATATGACTACCCAGACCTGGAAGGAGCAGAAGAGGAGACCTCGGTCAGAAGTGAAGGGTGGGCTCCAGGCAGGCCTGAGATCCTGGCTGCCTTTGTTTCTTTCCCCATGGGCACACAACTCTTCCTCGACTCTTGTCTATGCATTCCTGAAGCTACCAACTGTCTTCAGGTTCTAGGTGCTCAGCTTCAGAAACCTTGGGGAAGACAGGCTTCTCTTTCTCAGAGCCATTTGTGGTTTCTGAAGCTGGAGACAATCCCAGTTATCAAACAGGTGTGTGAGTGTGTGTGTGTGTGTGTGTGTGTGTGTGTGTGTTTGCGCGCGCGCAGGGAAGGAAGACTGCGGCAGGATGATGAACAATATCGAGGTGAGTAGGCACGGGTTCAAGTCTTCCTGTTTACCAACTTGGTGGCTCAGCCAAGGCAGATGTGAACTGTAAGTCCACATGCAATAACTCATCACAAAGGACTTCGGAGACAGTTAAGAGATGGTGTGTGGAGTATCTGCAGCTGGGGAAGCGGAAGAGAGAGAGGGCTGCCCCTTAGCGAGGAGGAAAAGGATACAGACCCACAAATCCAGAGGATGTAACCACAGCTCCACCCCGCCCCCAGTCTTCTGCAAGCGCTCTCGATGACTGAACCCACGAGAAGACAGAGGGCAGCTCGGGAGGCCCCGCGGGAGCTTCTTCCAGCAAGGGGTGAGCAGGGCTTGTGGAAGGACCAGAAGCATCTGCTATCCAAGTTCTTAGGGCCGGAGCCTGGCCGGACCCCGGAAGCACAGGCGGGCTCAGCCTCCAGACCTCAGGAGGCCAGTGATGGACCCCGGAAGCACAGGCAGGCTCAGCCTCCAGACCTCAGGAGGCCAATGAAACAGACCAGTTGTATCGAAAGCAGAGAAAAGAGATTTGTTTGGTGTGGGCACATTGGGCAGAGACACAAAGAGATCCAATAACACTGCTCCCCCCCCCCCGCGTGCCCATCTGAGGGTCCTGGCATGGGGTTTAGTTTAAAGAGAAGGCAAGAGGCACGGAGAGCTAAGGAGTGCTGGTCAGGGTGGGGACTGGCCCTTAGGACCCTGTCCAGATCCTCTCTCTTGTAGGTGGCCTAACAAGTTGTCAGAACGGTATGAAATCGCTTCCGTGGGAGACAAGCTCCCCTCTGGCTGACACCAGGCCTCAGCCCTTTCCGGCTCCTGTGGAGATTCCAGTTTCTTGGGGGTTAATCCTCTTAAGAGTCTAGTCGCCAAAGGGAGGTCCCTAAGAGTCTCCTCAGAGTACCTTCCCTCCTGCCAGGACCATGACAGTCCCAGCTCCCTGATGGACAACAGCTAAGTCCCTGTGCGCCTAAGGTGACACCTGCCATCTCCTCCCAGTGCCCTACCTTCAGATCTAGCCACCTGGTTCCACAGCCTTCTCCCTTCAGCTATCTCAGAGCTGCCACAGCCTGTCTGTCTGGAGCATGGCTCCACTGGACCTCCTTCGGCACCAGCTCTGTTTTTAACCTTGCAGCCTGAGACTCTCTGCAAGTTCCTCCTGGACCCAGTAACTGCAGAAGCTCAAGGATCAAGGGCTGACTCCTGAGCCCTCAGACACCCCACCTGGAACTGTCCCCCAGTGGCTGAGTCAGTATTTCACCTCAAGACATCAATAGTGACATCCCCTGGTCCTGGCAGACCCCTCACCCTGTGGGTCTTCTGATTGGATAAAGGGAGCTAAGATCCACTCAGTCATTCAGCCGGTCCTTAAGGAAGCCAGGGGCTGCCCTGAGTCCCTACAGAGTAGAATGTTCCTCCAGTGCTGGCTCTGTGGCCAGGATCTATGTAGAGCTGCTGCAAGAATGAAATCAGCAAATCGGTCAGCGCTGACCTAGCTGAGAACCCGCCAGCAGGGAGCAGAGGCCATCCGACAGGGAGCCACCGCGGCTACTTCTCAGTCCGGGCTATCAGTGCCACCTCCTGGCAAGCCAGCCAGGCGCCACCCCAGTACAGTCCTACCCTCCGCACCCACCCCAACTGTGTCCAACTGCAGGGCTGTTTATACTCTGACCCCGCTAGGAGGGCAGGAATGCTTGCTAGATTTCCAGTTTCTCCCTTCTTCCCAGAAAAGGGCTGGGACTGGGGTGGGGGTGGGGGCTGGGGGTAGGGGTGGGCTGGACAGCTGGAGTCCAGTGACAACCCAGCAGGTCCCAAGCCAGGTAAGAGCTGAGGGTTAAGAACCTGCCCCCAGCCTGTCTCTAGACTTGACCCTAACATTCTAGGGAAATGCTCCCAACATGTTGCTGGTCAAACAGACCTTCATTCCTCCTGTGGGAGAAACCCCTGCTCACCTCCAGGAAGCCTTATGGCATAGATAGTACTGCCTCCGAAACCAGAAGCAGGGTGTGGAGGTATAGACTAAGCAGGGCTCAGCATGCTTGGCCCCTTCCTGGAGGAGGGGGCAGGACGGACAAGAGGGTCAGGTCCCTGCCAAGCTGAGCAGCTGACCCCAGAGGGAGCAGAATGTGGCTGAAATGTCCGATTGTGCCCGAGTCGGGCCCACACAGGCGGCCAGCCTTCCCTTTATCGTCCAAGGCAAGCATTTACAGTCAATAAGCGGCCTAATTAATTCCCTTCAAAGACCTCTCAATTACTCATCCGGCTACAGAGAACAATTAGAGCTTGCAGCAGCAAGCAGCTCACAGTGCTAGTGAGGCCCGCCAGAGCCGCAGATGGACCCCCCTGGGCCTGCAGCCTCAGTGTCCCCATGGGGCCCCTTCCCTAACAGAGGCCTGGCCACGGGTCCCTGGGGCCCAGCAAGGTGGTGCCATTCAGAAGCACTATCTTCTTCCTCAGACGGGTAAGCAGTTGATCTCCCCACTTCTCAAGGCAGGACCCTGAAGCGGGGCTGCTGGCACCTCTGAGGTACCACAGCCCACAGGAACGCCAAACCCCAGGCTGTAGGGACCTTTCAGCCTCCAGAAAAACAATGTGTGCCTGCGGGACAAGGGAGAAAGTTAGACAGGGCTGCTGTTCAGGTCAAGCTAGACAGAATCCACTGTCCCGAGTACAGCTGGGTCCCTCCGGAGGCTGGAGCATGGATGCCAGTGGGCACCTCCCCGTCCGCCGCCCCCCTCCCCCGCAAGGCAAGGCCTCCCAGAGTCCCAGGGGGCTTGGCTAAGTTTGGCTTCTTTGCTCCAAGTTCCAGACTTGCTCAAGTTGCTGGCCAGGATCATTCCTCTGCCCACCTTCACTCCTACCCACGGCCCCCACTACTGGATCCCGATTTCCTTTCTCCGCCCCCCCCCCCGCAAACAACAGTTCCCCGGCATATGCAGGGTTAACTCCCAGCTGCTCCCGGCTGCCACGAGGGGGGGTGGGGGCCCGCAGGCGTGCCTGTCGGGAAGTATGGATCTCGGCAGTGGTTTTACTGGAAAAGCTGTAGCTGAAGGTGGGAGGGGGTCACCATGGCAACTTCTGGCTGTGGGAACAGGTTGGCTGGTGGGAACCAATTCTTCCAGGGGCCCAAGGGGGCCCGGGCGGTCCTGGCCACCCCAGGGATCCTACCCGTCCCCCCTTCCCTGTGGCTCAGTGAGGCAAGGAGGCCCTCCCTAAACTGGCACCACCGGTCTCCCCGCCTCCCTCCAGCAATATCTCCCTCGGGCCTGCCCGAGACTCGGGCCTCCCGCCCCCATCTGAGAGCCCTACACCCCAGCTGCCAATCGATGCACCAATTACCAGGCCCGCAGGCCCCCGGCCGGGAGCCGCAGGGAATCTCCCTCCTGGAAGAGTTCTCTCCGAGAGCTCCGCTCACAGGCTGCAGCAATGGGGAATGGATGCTCAATTTCAGGGAAGAATTCTGCCCTGACCCTCACACACCGGTCTCGGAGGCCTGGGGGACCGTGGGAGAAGCTCGCCCCACTCGGATACTAGTGATGGAAACTCGGGCCAGATCACCGATTGCCAGTCCTTTCCACCCGACACTTCACAAAGGAAAGCCCCATGATGCCTGTGAGCAGGGACAGGTGTCCTCAGGGGCAGCTCCCAGTCCCGCCCTGCCATGCTCGCGCTCACTCCTGTGGGTTTATGGGTAACTAGTAGAGTACATGGTGTCCCGCTTCCTTTCCCGGAGGGTTGGGGCACACTGGACCTCCCACCCACACCCACAAGATGCACTGGCTGAAGCAGATGCAGACTCCTGAGGCCTGCTGGCTGTGGATGCACAGACCCGGAGGTCTGGCTAAGGGTGCCTTGGTGGAGCACTTGGAAGCTGATCCTGTGTGGGAAGGCTGAGACCTCAGCAACCTTGCAAGTTCAGAGGCAGGTTGGGGCCAGGTCACTTCAGCAATCTCCTGTGGGGCTGGGAAAGCTGGGACCTGGTAGGGAGTGTTGGACCACACCCACTATGCTCCATTAGTCCTGATCCCAGGAGCAGCTGCGAGTAAATGGGATGGTACCAAACCCAGTGTGTCATGTGTCTGAGCCTCATCTGCAAAATAAACATTGTTAAGACCACTCCATTTCCCAAGCGCCAGAGAGCAGGAGATGCAGATACCTAGCCTGGGTGTTGGACGGCCAAGGTCTCCTGCCTGCCCTTGCTCTAGTTTGTTTGGACGAAATCTTGTTTCAGACAAACTGTGTAGCCATGGTTTGTTGGGAATTGCCTCTGCGGGATTTGCCTGACACACTCGCAGAGAGCTGCTTCTCAAAGGCTGGGGTTGCAGGTGTGCGCCACATACCCAGCTCCCGGGCTGGCCTTTTTTAAGGTTTATTTATTTCATGTATGTGAGTGCACTGTCACTGTCTTCAGACACACCAGAGGAGGGCGTCAGATCCCCATTACAGATGGTGGTGAGCCGCCATGTGATTGCTGGGAACTGAACTCAGGACCTCTGGAAGAGCAGTCAGTGCTCTTATTCGCAGAGCCATCTCTCCAGCCCCCTGGCCTTTTTGTTTTTAAGATTCATTTATTTTGTGTGTATGAGTGTTTGCACGCATGTGTAGTTGTGGACTACATATATGCTTGATACTCAAAAGGGGGATCAGATCCACAGGAGCTGGAGTTACAGACAGCAGACAGTTGGGGTGCCGCCGTGTGCATGCTGGGAAGAGAACCCAGGTCCCCCGCAAGAGCAGCAAGTACTTAAAAATATTTTCTAAATCTTTAATTTAATGTAATTTTATTTTATTTTTGTATTGTGGTTTTGTTTTTCAAGACCAGGTTTGTAGCCCTGGCTGTCCTGGAACTCTGTGGACCAGGCTGGTCTCAGAGATTCCCCCTGCCTCTGCCTCTGGAGTGCTGGGATTAAAGGTGTGTGCCATCACCGCCATCGCCGCTACCACCCAGCTTATCACTCCTTTTCAAGGTTAAACCATGCCTGGATAATTTTTAATTTTTAGTTTGTGCATAGGTGTTTTGCCGGCGTGGATGTACATTCACCTCATGCATCTCTGGTACCCAAAGAAGGCATTAGATCCTCAGAACAGGAGTTACAAATGCGTGTGAGCTGCCATGTGGGTGCTGGGAACTGAACTTTGGTCGTCTGCAAGAGCAGCTACTTAACTGTTGAGCCATCTTTTCAGCCCTGGGTTTAGTTTTTGGAGACAGGATTTCATTTTCCCCAAGCTAGCCTAGAACACACTGTGTAGCCCACGCTAGGCTTAAACTCGCAAGTTCTTGTCTTCGTCTCTCAAGTACCATGTACTGTCATAGCCAGCTTAGGGCCCTTCTCTGGGCCTCGTGGGTGGCTAGCTCCCTATGCAGCTCTGCCTACCAACCAAAAACAGGAGAACCGGGCTTTGGTGGTCACACCCTGCTGCAACCTAGGCAAAGCCATGGGTAAGCCTGCCAGCTCTAGACTCCCATGGGCACGACACACACGTGTGCAGCTCCCAACACTCGTTCATGGGAAGGTCAACGCTCCCACTGACGGGGTCCCTCCATCTTGACCACTGGGCCAGGATGATTTGGTTGCTGCCTGGCCCAGTGTGTCTGTCTGCTTCCTACCCTGTCGCCCACCATGCACACTTGCCTGTCTACAGAATCTCGATAAAACATTTGGGGAGATAAGTGCCATGTATAAATAATTAAGACCACATGTATATTTGCCAACAGCAACAGAAAGATGAAACCCCCATTCTGGGAACGGCTGCCCATGGGGGGCCCTAGGCAGGCTGTTCTGACCTATTCCCAATGGACTTCACAGGGAGGGGCCTTCTAGGTCTCCTCTTCTAGGTCTACCCAAAGCCCAGGGGCCAGCCAGACTGAGCACAGAGGGGACCCCGTGTCCATGCAGGAGTGGGGTCAGAGCCCTAGCGTACCATGAGCCTGAAGCCCAACCCCTAGTCAAGGTTTCCCAAGCCTGGTGCCTGCAAGGCTCTTGGTTCCCAGCAAACACTCACACAGAACATGAACAAATTAAACACATGACCTCCAGATTCCAAGGGACTGTCTAGCTTGAACTGTGTGGCCTAGTCAGAAAGTCCGGGCAAACTTTCAGAGGTCAGCCGTCCTTCATGCCTTCTCCTCTGCAGGAGGGTCCGCATATACCAAAGGCTTGCTTCTGTGGTATTCCTGGCTAGGAACCTGCCATGCCCCAGCAGAGGGGAGCAGATCTCTGTGAGCTCAAGGCCAGCTAGTGCGGCTCAGTAAGACCCTGTCTCAAAAAGCAAAAGCCTAGAGGGGCCCCTATTGACTATAGGAGCCTATTCCACTGGTCTGTCCCATGGACAGCAGAGCTCCTTGCCTTTGATGGAAGTGTCCTGTCCCATGGCTCATGTCTCCAGGGCCACTGCTCATCTTCTGAAGGAAGCCTCCCCAGCCCTCTTCCTCCTTCTCAGTCCTCACTTCGTTCCAGAGCACCCACTGACAATGCCCAACCTCTGACAGGGATCCTGAAATAAGAACCAGGGAAGGGGCTGGAGGGATGGTTCAGCAGTTAGGAGCACTGACTGCTCTTCTGGAGGTCCTGAGTTCAATTCCCAGCAACCGCATGGTAGCTCACAACCATCTGTAATGGGATCCGATGCCCTCTTCTGGTGTGTCTGAAGAGAGTGACAGTGTACTCATACATAAAATAAATAAATCTTAAAAAAAAAAAAAATGCCGGGTGGTGGTGGCGCATGCCTTTAATCCCAGCACTTGGGAGGCAGAGGCAGGTGGATTTCTGAGTTCAAGGCCAGCCTGGTCTACAGAGTGAGTTCCAGGAAAGCCAAGACTACACAGAGAAACCCTGTCTCGAAGAAAAAAAAAAGAAAGAAAAAAAGAACCTGCGGCCCAGTGGGGGACATGGATGGGACAAACAGTGACAAGGACAGAAGCCGCCTCAAGATGAGCCAGGAGCAGGAGAGATGGGAGAATGAGGCTATCATGGGAGACTCCCTCATCCAGGTACAGAAGGGGATGAGAGCTGGACCGTGCTCCCACCCTCTCAGTATAGTCCTCCACTGCCTCCATGCACACTGGCCACCTACTGTGGTACACAGAAACCCAAACATTGGACGCCCAAGCTCCAGCCCTGCCCACAGGACTTACAGGAGCCTCCTGAACCTGCTTTGTCACCAGTGGGAGTCACTGTCCTGCAATGCCACCATCCTGGCCCTCATGTGATTTCCACTCTTTGACGGGAGACAAAGTATTGTAACCCAGCGCCCAGCGAAGGCCAGTAACCTGTTAGAAGGACTGAGAACCTTGAAGTTTTCTCCCAGAACCTTCCTCCCCCAAGTGTCAGCTCACCTCTGTTCACACCACTGTTCACACCCCAGGGTTGCTGGCACCTCTCAGGCATTCAGCACCCATGAGAGGAGGGACGCCTGGGAATGTAACCTACAGTTGCCTGTGCTTGGTCCGGCTTGCCTGGGGAATTCTGTTCCCAGAAGCAGCTCTGCCTGAGGTCCCAAGGTCCCAATCACAGGAGATGTCACCTGCTGCCCTATGCAGAGTGAACAGGTCTGAGGGTATGGTCATGGGGTCCCACACCTCAGGGTGAGAGCCACTTAGGCTTGTCTCTGCTCCCAGCAGGGGCAATTCCCCATTACAGAGGGGCATGAGCCTCTCTGTGACCACATCACCCTCCCGTCTTCAACAAGCCCACTTGGGACTCCGCACTGCACACAGCACTCCAGGTACCCCAAAGAGGAGCCATCTCCTAGACTGCACTCGGCAAGCAGGTGCCAGGACAAGAAAGTATCAGACCTGGGAAACGTCGGCCTTCATTCAAGCCTGGCACTGTTCGGACTGTGCACCCACCTGCCAATAAAAACCCACATACTCAGGAATTTACAGATTATGAGTCTCTGCGGGGCATGTGTGCATTACTGCATATAAAATATTCACCAAAAAGTGGGTGTGGTGCCTCTTGCCTGTAATCCTAGCACTTGGGGGATCTGAGGCAGGATTGCTGTGAGTTCTAGGTTAACGTGGTCTACATAGTACTCACCACACATACCAGTACTACAGAACAAGACCCTGTCCCAATGAAATAGAAGCCAAGTGTCTTGTCCTTGCACAGGTCCAGGGACTGAACTAAGTGGGGTGGCCAGGGGATAAGGATATGGCAAACACACAGACAGACACACAGACAAAGAAAGGCAGGGATTGAGTGGCTGGGCTCTGATGGAAAAGACACAGCACCCAAGAGGCTTGCTTTTCTTTCTTTTTTTTTTTTTTTTTTACAGGGTTTCTCTGTATAGCCCTGGCTGTCCTGGAACTCACTTTGTAGACCAGGCTGGCCTCGAACTCAGAGAGGCTTGCTTTTCTATTAAAGCAATTGAACAGTGAGGCAGGGTTATTGTCTGCAAGTGAACAAGGAGGTGGGGCTTGTGGTTCACAGCAGGCAGGTTTAGCTGATTTCTGTGGGGGAGCAGCATTCGGGCTGTAACATGGGGGTGGAGGGAAAGCGATGGGAGCTGTTTTCTGAACACACTGTCAACATTCACAGTCCGACCTGAGGAGGCTTTGCCATTCCCCTGAGCCTCACTCACACTGGGGAAGGTTTTGCCACTCCCATGGGACTGAGGCACTGGTCCTTGACACAGCTATACTCTTGTCAAACAATACCCATCCACTTGACTGGCGTCTACAGCAAGCATGGCAGTGTGCCCCCGGCATGTGGAGAGTGAGGACAGGAGGGTAGGCACTTTAAGATCCTTAGCTACACTGCAAATTCAAGGCTGCTCTTCATGCCCCCAACAGCAGAATAATAATGATGTTATGAATATTAGCATTAAGGAGAATGTGATTGGGCTGGAGAGGCAGCTCGTCTGTTGAGCATACGGTTTAAATGCTGAGCCCAGCAGCCGCCCCGGCCCCTGGTTCTCACACACATTCCCTCCTGAAGAACAAGGCCTAGCAGATTCCCATGGGACTCCAGCCGGTCCCTGGGATTCTGGGGTGAGTTCTTGGTGCTTTCTGCATGAGCCCATCTGCTAGTTCAAACTATCTTCCTTCTTCCCTGTGCTCCTCAGACCCTGCCACTGTGACAACAGCTCCAGCTGATATCTCTAGGGACCTCCAACAATAGCCACCACCCATCCTCTCTGCCAGACCGCCAGGGGGAAGAGAGGTGAGACTTGTCTGTGGAATGGTACTGACGTAGGCTCTGTGGAGACAGCAAAGGGGTGGCTCCTCCTGACACTAAACTTCCTCTCCCAAGGGTAAAAGGGCAGTGTGTGGCAATTTGAGCTGTGAAGTTCAAATCCTGGCTCTGGGAGAAAATGACTGATCGGAAAGCTACAGAGAAGATCACATAGTGGATGATCAGTAAACAGTAGGTGTCCAGTGCCCAGTAGGTATTTGGCACACAATATCTACTGGGTATTTGTGTTGGTGCACAGTAGGTGTGGGGCACGTAGTAGGTGCTCAGTACACAGTAGGTATTGGGAGGCATGATACATGCCCTTCACTCACAGTAGCTACACTGACCCATCATAAATTGAAAGTGGCAAATGTGAACCCCAGCAAGAAAAAAACAGCTACAGTAGGACCATGGTTTTCATCGGGGCTGAGGGGTCCAGCCACTCGGACACTCTCAAGTCACATGTCGATAGTCTAGAAAAGATCAGGACAAGGACAATTTCTACTGACGGTTTTGCTTCACACCACAGCAAAGTCTAGACAGTTCTAAGTTAGGGACATCTTCGAGAACTTTGCTCCTAAGTAAGGCCTGTAAAAGACTCGGGACCTAGGTAGGGGACAGGCAGATATCACACTATGCTAGGGGACTTGGGAAGCCTACTAGGTTTGACAACCAGGCCCGGCCTGCCAGTCTGCATCTCCAGCAGGCATAAAGCCCGGAACACTGACCACACCCGCCATTCATACCCGGCTTCCAAACCTTCCCAGGCTTTCCCACTGGGGTCTGGCCCTGGGCTGCAGAATCAGGGGATTCAGGGAACACAGGGGATGGTCTCCAGAGAGAGGCATGCCCTCTGGGGCCTTTGCCAAGTTCACAGGGGCAGGGCAGAGGGAGGGACACTAGATCCTGAGCCCCAAGGTCAGAGGCCACCCCACTCTTGATCCCAGCACTGAGCTAGGGGCTGCTGAGACAAACGCACCCTGCAGCTGGCCATCCCTCCCCAGAATCTGACCCCTTTGTCTTCCTGCCTGAAAATCTGAAAGGAGACGCGGGGGTGGGGGGTGGGGGGCAGAGCATGGAGAATCTCAGCAGGCAGGGGTGCTGACCCTGCACTTCAGTCCAGGCTCAGTAGCAGGAAACTTGCGAGGCTCCGTGCCAGTAAGTGCGATGTGAGAGATTAGAGGTCTCGCTGCCTGATCAGAAGCCGCCTGAAGTTAGAGACAAGTTCCTGGAAGAAGAAGGAAGTTGCACAGTAAATAATGTCAAACGCAGCCCAGGAGCCAGGCTGTCCTGTGATCACGGGGCTGTGAACAAGAGCCAGGCTGGGAGCAGGGAGCTAGGAGCAGGCTGCACTGTTGGGGGCCTGGAGGGGGTGGGGCACACGACTAGTGAGCTGTCTTGGAGGGAGGGGCAGAACTCAGGAGCAGGGCCCAGGAAGGAACAGCTAGCATGGAATATACAAAAGTATAGCCTGCTGCCAGCTAGAGCATGGGGCACCTGGGAAGGTGGCAGGCGCTTGTACAGGTCTCTAAGCACAGCTGGTAGGGGTCAGGAAGGCCAGGTTTCTCCCAGACTCTGCTGCCCTCCACACCTACAACCTCTAGCCTCTCAGCTAGTCCCCTGAGTGGGGACTGTGCTGTCTCAAGGATCCCATGCCCCTCCCTGCCCCCATGCAATCTAAGATTCCTGGAGGCTGGCTGCTTTTCAGAACACACACAGGGACAGTAGTCCAACAAGATTCCCAGTGTGCTCTCTGCTCCTCCGAGCCTTCTTTGCTGGGCTCCTATGATCCAAAGCTGCCCCTCGAGTTCCCCTTAAGGCAGATCCTAGTGGTGCTACCCCAAAAACGGGACCTCAAAAATGTGGGTGCAACAGGCAGACACTGCAGTTCCAAAACATGGAGCCTTAGCATTTCTGCTATGCTGGTGCAGAAATTGGTGGAGGGGATGGTGCAGGAGTTGCTGAGGGTCATTTCAGCCCGGCCAGAGGGGACATGGAGGTGGGATGGAGCTGGCTCTCTGCAGCTGGTCATGACTGTAACATGTGACCAGTCCCATGACTGCAAGTGTAACATGTGACTGCCTGCCCCTCCAGCGAGGCCGAGGGAGCACACATAGAGTGCCTGAGCTTCTCACTGTTTTGGTTGGCAAAAATGCTCAAAAGTGACCAATCTCGCCGGGCGTGGTGGCGCACGCCTTTAATCCCAGCACTCGGGAGGCAGAGGCAGGCGGATTTCTGAGTTCGAGGCCAGCCTGGGTCTACAGAGTGAGTTCCAGGACAGCCAGGGCTACACAGAGAAACCCTGTCTCGAAAAACTAAAAAAAAAAAAAAAAAAAAAAAAAAAGTGACCAATCTCAGTAAAATTACTTCTATCCTTCCCGTTCCTGTCACGGGACTACCAGACAGAGCAGCACGGTGTCCCTGCTCCCTCTGAGCCCCTCCCTCCCGCAGGAGTCCTTCCTACTGTTTCTTGTAAGTCTACATCTGACCCACTTGCTCCTCGGTTGCCTACCAGTCATTACTCTTCTTGGATGTGTGACAATGACCCCAGAAGCCACTGGCTTACAGCAGTTTGTGTGACTGTGGCTTGTCCAGCACCCTAGCTCACCAATGGCCAACAGAGTCTCCAGCACCTTTTAGAATCACCAGCATTAGCTCACCAGCCAGCGGACACCTCTACTCCCCTGCGCTGCTTTTGGTGTTCCTGGTCTCTATGGCTCACTCAGCACACACTCAGATGCACACATAGCAGGTGGTGAGTGCACACACACGCTCAGGTAAACACATAGATGATGAGTTCACACACTCAGATGCACAGAGCACTGTTTTCTCTGCAGAAGAAGATCGGTGAGAAGCCCTGTGATCTGGAGGTGCTGAGGAGAACCTCATAAGGCAATCACAAGCTGGGCATGGTGACGTGTGACTTTAATTCAGTACCAGGTAGGCATCGGCAAGTGGATTTCAAGGCCAGCCCGGTCTACATAGTGAGGTCAGGGGTAGTCAGGACTTTGTAAAGAAAACTTATCTTTAAAAGAACTTAAACACACACACACACACACACATACACACGCACACACAAACCAAAAAAGATGAATGAACACCATACAAGGAAAGATCAAACCCCGGAGAGAGTGGATTGCGCACACATTTCCCGGCTGGAGTAGGTTGCAACATATGTAAGCTAACTGGCTGGTCCTCAGGAAGACAGCCGCTTTACTTAAAAGGCATCTAGACGACCCAAACACAAAGCAAGGTGCTGTACATCCCAAGGCCACACATCCCACGTGCCTGCCTGCCCAGAGGGCTCGAGTAAGTCTGATGACGCAAGACTCATCCAGACGGGAAGCGGGAGAACACACTTCCATCCCTTGGGGAGATGGCTTGCCAGGTAGCCTGCTGTGACTCAGTGCTTCCACCCCAGGCCACAGAGGCAGAGGGACTCAGAGCAGGAACAAGGATGCTCCCTACAGCAGCACCAGCTCACAAAGGAAACCGGACATGGCTGAAGGTTCTGTACTGGAACTGTGTCCTAGGGCCTGCAAGATGGTTCAGCAGGTGGCTTGCTACCAAGCCCCAGGATCGAAGGGCACCTGACACCCTAAAGCTTAGGTCTGGGCTAGAAAGTTGCAAGGCCTCCCCAAAACAGGAAAGGACAACCGACCAAAAGGTGATGGCTTTCAGGAAGATGGTTCCTGACCTCAAGGATTCCGCTTAGGCGATGATTCAAAATCCAGCCACAGTTAACTGTCTTGAGAGATGGACACAAGCTGGGTGATGATCAGGCAGAGGGAGGGAGGGAGGTGGAAATTTCCAGAACCTTGACCACAGTCTGCTTCCCCGCACCCTCCATTTAAAGACAAAGTTTCACTCTGTAACCCATGCTGACCTCAGACTCATGGCAATCTTGCTGCCTCAGCCACTGCCCCAGAGCAGGGGTGTCGGGCCTGAGCCACCACCACAGCAGCTTCACGGTCCCCTCTTGATGGGAGTGGCCACAACACCGGAGCTCATTTGCTGTTCCCACTGATTTGTTATGAGGCACAAATATGCCTTGTGTGCTTTTCTGTAGGGGAGTTAGATCTCATGCCTCGGACAGAAAAACATGAGACTCTGTACAGAGCCATGCCAGATCCCTCACAGCCCCTGCTGAGGCCAGCTGATGCAGAAGTAAGCTGACACGGAGGGAATAGGCCCCTTTGGTCTGGTGCTCACTCCATACCCTCAGGGCACAGTGCCAGGTTTCCTGATGTGTCTCAAGGCAAAGCGGGGGTGGGGGGGTGGGAGGTGGGGGAGAGGTCTCCCCACAGGGGACATTCGGGGACTTGGGGAACTGCTCTCCCTTTCCCTACCCTCCATCAAGATGGGGAGCCTTGGCATGGCGGGGAAGCTACATGAGTCAAGTATTTGCCCACTGCTAAGCCCAGCCAGCACCTTGCACTCTCCTAGCACCTGCCTTTACCCCTCCCCCAGGCTGTAACGGGGCGGTGTCCCTGGTCTCCTTTGGACCAGTGCCCTATGGAGGGGTGGGCTGAGTGGCTGGGAAGGATGGTCTCCCTGTTTACTGGGGCCAGCTGCTATCTACAGCTCCAATCTGCTGCCTCTCTTTATCTCTGAGGGACCGCGGGGTTCCCAGCAGCCTCTCCACAGCTCGCTTCCTGCCAGCGGTCCAGCATTACAGGAATACGCACACACAGCACACTGAACCATGAACTCAGCATGTGAGAGTGTGCGCGCACACGTGCCCACACCCAAGAGCCGGCACCAGCCTGGCCAGGTGCCAGGGAGTCAGACGGTAACCCCAGAGACAGCTCTCCCCGCGAGAAACCCTGGCCCAGTCTCTTAAAATCCTCCCTCAAGTGGCAAGAGATGGTGAGGGTGGGGTTGATCTTGATGTTCTCTGAACCATCTGGGGAGGCACATAGCACCTCTTCTCCATGTGTACAGCCAGTGGCCCAAGATCAAGGGGCACTGGACCAAGTGACTCTCCCCAGTCAGTCACTCAGAGACACGCAGGCTGCCCATGTGCCCCTCCCTCATCAGCCACACAGCCTGTCATTCACCAAGTCCCAGAATCAGGCACTTGGCTAAGCACACGGGGCACGACACATAAAGCCCCAGGGTCGGCTGCACAGAGCAGGTGACACAAATATGCACGTGTGGCCCGTGGACAGTGGAATAGAAAAGTACTGGGTCACCCAGGAAGAGGGCTCAGTCCTTCCTGTGTCAGGATGGGCTCCCTGGTGGAGGAATCTTCTGAGACCCAAAGACAGGGAAGGCGAGGACCACGGGCATTTGCTCAAGGCCAGGATGGAGGGAGGACCGGGCAGGGGCAGGAGATGCTGGGACTGAGGAGGGAAGCAGAGAAGTATATTTAGGGGCAGAATATCACAAGGCTGAAGTGCTGGTGAAAAGCCCTAGGCAAAGAGCTTCGTCGAGAGGCTGGGTCGGGGAGGAGTGGCTGCAGAGATGGCTCAGTGGGGAAAGCGTTAGTCCATAAGCATGAGGACTTCGTGCCACCCCAGCACCCACGGAAGAAATGGTAATGGTGCCCAGCACCGGAAGTCCCCGCTCTGGTAAGATAGGCAAGCACAGTCCTAGGGCTCGATGGCTGATGTCTAATCAGGGGGTCCCACGTCCCAGAAAGAGACACGGTTTCCAAAAATAAGGAGGACAGACGAATAAAAACTGAGGTTGACCTCTGGCCTCTGTGTGTGTGCACATGCATGCACGTGTGTGCCTGCACATAAACACTAAATAAAAGGGTCACCTAGGGCAGATACTCAGGTCGCCCTGCCCAGAGTTGTGGCTGTGGGTGAGGAGACAACTAGCAGAGTGAAGTGACTCCGTGACTGCAGACAGGACATAGTCAGAGAGGAAGAGGGACTGGGTCAGCCTGGGGACCAGGGCCAAGGCAGAGGACTAAAGGAGACAATGCCATAGGAGATTCCTTACCCTGGGAAGGGTAGCTTGTTCCCAACTGTCACTGTGGAGTAATGACAGAGTTAAAGAACTGTACTGGCTAGTTTTGTGTCAACTTGACACAAGCTGGAGTAATCACAGAGAGAGGAGCTTCAGTTGGGGAAATGCCTCCATGAGATCCAGCTGT
>NC_034603.1:85013457-85017313 GCF_900095145.1 Mus pahari | reverse complement strand
GACAGGGTTTCTCTGTATAGCCCTGGCTGTTCTGGAACTCACTCTGTAGACCAGGCTGGCCTTGAACTCAGAAACCCGCCTGCCTCTGCCTCCCAAATGCTGGGATTAAAGGCATGCGCCACCACGCCCAGCTTCTGGTACAACTCTTGATCTTGTACCAGGATGGACTCAAACCTCAGGTATGGCTAAGGAAGTACACAAACATGTGTATACACAGAGATGCACACATATCCACCCATGCACACACACACACAAATATACTCCTGCATGAACAGAGTCCATACAGATACACACACATGTGCATACACACATGCACACACACACACACACACACACACACACAGGAGAGAGAGAGAGAGAGAGAGAGAGACAGACAGACAGACAGACAGACAGACAGACAGACAGACAGGTAGGTCCAGGCTGAGCTTGGGTCTCCTCTAAACACACCTGGTTGCATACATCCCCATTCCTACCTGTTCCCCCAGAATTCTAGGGCCAAAGTAGGACTGGTCCCCAAGCACCAGGTGGCCGGAAGACCTAGCAACAGAGATTGTCTACTGCCCCAGGAAGAGTGTGCCTCAGTGGGGAGACAGGCCACTTGGGAAGGACAAAAGCTAGGGGTCCAGCTGTCACCTGGAGGGAGTTCTCAAGCCACGCGCCCTGTTCCCCCCTCACAGATGCTTAAGGACTGAAGGGCGCGGCCTCAGGGAGGCCTTGCTGTCTCTGAGAGGTGACAAGCAGGTGGCTATTCTCTGCTCCTGCCATCGAAGGAAGGTGCCCTGCTCTTTTGTCCCCACTCTCCCCTGAGAATTCCCTTGGCTGCTCCAAGCCCATCCACCACCACCCTCCCATGGAGCCTTCGCTCCCGCCCCCCATTTCCCAGCAGAAGCTGGAGCCAGACAATGAGATAAGGGCTTGTTTTCTAAGGACTGGAATTCGGGAATCAGGCAGAGCGTGGGTCAGGGCCAGAGCACCCTGCTCTGGTGAGGCAGGAAGCCTTTCTATTAGCTGGGGGTCCCTGGGGTCCCTGGGGTCCCAGGCCTGCCGTACTTGACATTGCTTTTAGGATGGCTCTGCTGGGTATTCGGGAGAGGTGAAAGAGTCCCTTAGAACTGGCTCTGTTCCTACAGGTGGCCTCCAGGCTGCCCCTCCTCCCCACTTCTCTAGCCCCCTGGACTTCCAACTAGTACACCACCTCCTTGTGTGTCTCCTGTGCAAGTCAGTCTCTCCTCCTCCATTACCTGTTGTCAAAGACTGATGCTTCCTCCAGGAAGCCTGCCTGGCTGCTCCTTTCCAACATGCCACCGGCAGACACGGCTGGAAGAAGGCAAACTGACAGAGAGGAGGCACAATCTGCATCCGAGAGATGCCTTGTTAGACCAAGGCCTCTGCTCCAACAGACCCTGCTCACACCAGCTTGCTCCCAATAGACACCATAGACAGACAACTGGGGCCCACGCTTTGGAAACGGAAGCAGTTGAGCAGGGCTGAGTTCCCAACCTCCCTGTATGGGGAAAGGTCACCCCTTGGCCCTGGTAAGGCAAAATGTATCCCACAATAGAAGCACCAAGTTCCAGGGCCTTGCAGCTCCAACGTCAGGATAAACAGCAGCACTTCCCACGAGCCAGGCTGGACAAGCACAGCCTCCCATCTTCTACATGAGCACAACTTGTCTGCTGACACACAATTTTTAATTTTAATTTTTTTTTTGTCTTTTGTTTTTCAAGACAGGGTTTCTCTGTATAGCCCTGGCTGTCCTGGAACTCACTTTGTAGACCAGGCTGGCCTCGAACTCAGAAATCCACCTGCCTCTGCCTCCCAAGTGCTGGGATTAAAGACGTGGGCCACTCCAGCCCAGCTTAATTTTAACTTTTTGAAACAGAGTCTCACTCTAGTACAGACTGGCCTGAAAGTCTCAAACATCCTCACATCTTGCCCCCTGCCCCAAAGGACTGAGATTTCAGGCATGAGCCACCATGCCTACCTTTTACTGAGGAATCAATCCAAGGGTCTCATGCTTGCTAGCCAGGCGCTCTGTCACAGGGCTCTCGGGCATGACTTCCATGGAAGCACTTTGTCTCTCCAAGCCACCTCTGAGATTCCGTTTCCCATATGTCCTAGGAGGTCATACCTCCAGCCCCAGTTGAAGACATCCTTATACCCCTGGCCTAGCACAGCGCCCATATTAAAAAGCAGGGCGTGGTGGCTCATTCCTGTAATCCCAGCGCTCGGGAAGCTGCAGGAAGATTGCTGCAGCAGAGATGCAGAATGAGTTCCAGGTTAGAATGGGCTACAGTGTGAGATTGTTCCGAAAACAAACAATCCCAAAATGCACACTAGAGAGATGGTGGGGCACAGACCCATACAGTCTTGGGGAGACCCTGTAACTCTAGCTCTAGGGTGTCTAGCGCCCTCTTCTGGACTCAGTAGGCAACTACACTCGTGTGCGTCTCCCAACCCTACACATAAGATTTTTTTAAAAGCTTAAAATTTTTTTTCTTCTTCCCCCCACCCCATACAGGGTCTTTCTGTGTAGCCTTGATTATCCTGGAACTCTGTGGACCCGGCTGGCCTCGAATTCAGAGATCAGCTTACCTCTGCCTCCCCAGTGCTGGAATTAAAGGTGTGTGCCACCACTGCCTGGCTTTAAATTCATTTAAAAGAAGGAGAGGGAAGGAGGAGGGGGGAGGAGGAGGGGGAAGGGGGAAGGGGGAGAGAGAGGAGGAGAAGGAGAGGGGGAGAGGGAGGGAAGAGGGAGGAGGGAGTGGGAACTGGAGATTTATCCCATTTGGTAGCATGCTTGCCTAGTACTTACAAAGCCCTAAATCCAGTTCCCAGCACAGCATAAACTGGGCATGGTGGCACACACCTGAAATCCCAATCAGGAAGGTCAGATGTTCAAGGTCAACTAGGTTACCCAGTGAGTTCGGAACTAATTTTTAAGGAGAAAAATTTAAAAAGACTCCAGTGGTTGAAAGCTATTGTATGATTCCTGGACTTTACATCAGTGTCTGCAGCCTGTTTCCTCGGGTGTAAAACGAGGACCGCGAGGGACTGGAGAGATGGCTCAGAGGTTAAGATGGTACTGATTATGAAGAGAACCTGAGTTCCATTCCCAAACACCCAGGTGTTTTCCAGGGTGGCTGAGACGCTTAACTAAGTTAAATCTGCAGTACCAGGTGCATGCTGAAATTGTCCGGACGTCAGCTTTGTTTCCCATTCAGCAAGGCAAGGAACTGTCATCCTAAAATCTCCTAGCCTTTGGAACAACGGAACACAAAAACTACAACTCCCAGCATGCTGCGGGGCTCGACAAAAAAAAATGTGTAAAAATTCCAGAGAGTACTACAATTCCCAGAGTGCCCCTGGCCTGCCCAGTTCAGGTCCGCGCGGGGTCAGAAGAGTCCAGTTGCACGGGTTCCCCGCTGGCACGGAAGAGACTGTCCTCCGCTCCTGCGGGCGAGAAAGGCGGGTGCCACAGCCATGCTACGCAGGCTGGCCCGGGCCGCGGTCCCGGGGCTCAGGGTGCCCAGGGCTCAGTGGTCTAGGAATTCGGCGGGGGTCCCAGTCCACGTGGTGGACCTGCGCAGCGACACGGTGACCCGGCCAGGACCGGCCATGAGACGCGCTATGGCCGAAGCGGTTGTAGGAGACGATGATTACGGCGAAGACCCTACGGTCCACGGTGAGCCGGGTGAACAAGCCCGGGGCAGGGGTCGTTGAGGTGACCCCGGGACGCTGTCCATGGTTCTGACAGGACAGCACGGATGCAGAGGGGTGCCTCGCTGACATTTGAGGACGCTCAGTGATGCACTCTAAGTTCTTTTTCTTTCTTTCTTTCTTTTTTTTTTTTTTT
>NC_034603.1:84989945-85013212 GCF_900095145.1 Mus pahari | reverse complement strand
CACTCTGTAGACCAGGCTGGCCTCGAACTCAGAAATCCGCCTGCCTCTGCCTCCCGAGTGCTGGGATTAAAGGCGTGCGCCACCACGCCCGGCGCACTCTGCATTCTTGTTCGTTCCCAGGGAGATCCCTGGTAATGCAAACCCTTGAGCTCCATCCACACTGGACTTGGGAGCCAGAATCTGCATTTTAACAGCACCACCGGGGAATTTCTGTCCCCTGTCACCCAATTGCCCAGATGGGTGCTGTCAGACTTGGCAAAGCAAGACCCCGAGATGGCCAGAGAGGAGCTCAAGGACCCACATCAGGAACAGGGAAGAACCAGGGTTTGTGACAGGTCTGACTGCAATGAGGCCTAACTACTCACCGTCATTCACTGGCTGATTTCACAAAGACAAAAATCAGTCCAGCAAAGAAAGTGCTCGCTGCTCCTTCCCATGGGGCAAAATTTCATATCTAGGGAGTGCTCTAGGGAGTGCGTTAAGGAGACAGCAAACCAAAGCCCACCCGGGGTCAGTAGTCACTGCTAAAGTCACTGCTGTGTGTGCACTGGAGATCCAGAGATAAGCCACAGATCACATTTGACCTCCGGAAGCCTGTTTGTGGGCCCAGGGGTAATTGGGGCTGATCTAGACTCTCTTGACAACAAGATGTTACCAGGAACTTCAAAGATGCTGAGCTACACCGCTCTTGGCAGGCACCTGACATAAACAGGTCACCACATCAAGGCTGGGAGGTACAGGAGTCTGAGGAGGGTGAACCAGGGGCTGGGAGGAGGAGCGAGCAGAACTCGTCCCGGCAGCACTCAGGGAGACCCGGGTGTGTGTCCTCTGGGGACAGAATCTAGATCACTTCAGCACTGAGCAGTGTGTCGCAGACAGGAGAGGCACCATGGGCTTTGCCCAGGCCATCCACTCACCCACCAGCGGCACTCTTTGTGCCCTGCCCGCTCCCCAGAGGCTCTTCTTCTGTGGTGATGTGCGGAGGAAGTCTGCAGGCAAACCACAGGCCTCACCTGCCGGGGCTTCTGGGAAAGGGAGAAAAACAGGTGTGAGGTCTGGGTGGGAAAGGGGCTTCAAACCACAAGGGAGTTTCAGTGGCCTGGGGCGGGGACTGTGGCCCAGGAGGACTGACAGAGGGGGCCTCTGGATGTGGCACGTGGTTACCAAGATTACAGCTCCAAGCCCCGCCCACAGGGCCATCGGTTCAGCAAATGTACCTTTTCGGAGAGAAGTGCTTAAGACAAGGAAGGCTTTGCTGTGTAGCTCAGGCGGCCCTCCAACTCAGTTATTCTCCTGCTTCAGCAGGGTACTGGAATCACAGGTCTATACTATCAAACCCTGTAACAAGAACACACGGAACTGTGTGCCACGGCACAGTGGCCCGAGGAATTGTTGATTCTTGCTCTCTCTCCCCTCCCCCTTCCTTCTCAGAACTGCAGGAAAAGGCTGCAGAAATGCTTGGGGTGGAGAAAACTCTGTTTGTGCCCACCAACACCATGGCCAACCTCATCTCTGGTGAGTGTCTATCCGCCCCTCTGAGCTGGGGCCTGTGGCACTGGTGGGCACATACCTGGATTTTTTTGGGGTGCAACTGGTGGAGCACTCTGCATTTGGCAGTGGGAGGAGTGAGGTCTGAGTCTCTGACCCTCCCCAGCTCTTCCTCCCTTCCTTGCAGCCCTGGCCTGGGTTGTGTCCCAGTGTGCTTCTGTCCTCTGGCTGCTCTTGGTTCGCTAGGCTGCCTGTTCCGGGAGACAGAGTCCTGGCACTCTTCCTTGCTGTCCACGGGGGGGTCTGGTGCAGGTTGTTAGGGTCCAGCCTTCACTGTAAAACCAGCCTAGAATTGCGTAGCACACCAGTCTTTTCAACACGTGGCAGTGAGGGGTTTTGAGGTGTTTTGACTCCCAATTGACAGAGGCAGTCTGAGCTCACTGGGGACCCTAGCTCAGCCTGGCCAAGCTGAGCAGGGGCAGAGAGATCCTCTGGACCCAGTTCCAAGTCCTGCCCTCCTCCCATCTGTCTCAGTGATGGGTCACTGCCGGCGCCGGGGTTCCCAGGTCCTCCTTGGGCAGGAATGCCACCTCCACGTCTATGAGCAGGGCGGGGTGGCACAGGTAAGGACCAGACAACAATCCCCTGGGGTTTTGGATATTCTCCAGCCAGCTAGGATGTCAAAGTAGGCCCCTGTTTCTCAGGTACCAGACTGGAACCAGTCGAGGGGAGAAAGGGAGATGGAAGGGAGGGCCTGGGCCCAGATGTGCTTATCTGCCGCGGTGCCTTACTGCCCTCTAGTGGACAGATGAAACACTAGCACTCCAGAAAGACGCCGAAGGGCAGCGACTGAACCGAAAAGCAGGAAGGAACCCGCAGCCTTCCAAGTTCCGATGCTGAGTCTACATGCTCAGAAGAAAGACCCCGGGTTCTAGAGGTGGCTCCGACTGCAGGAGAAACTTCCTACCCGGAAATGCCACCGGACCCACCTGATCCAGCGTCCTCTCCCACCTGCAGATCGCTGGGGTGCATTCCCACCCGCTCCCGGACCTGCCCCACGGCACCTTGGACCTGAATGAGCTAGAGAGGGCCCTTACCCGGGGCTCTGGGAGTTCCTACCATCCAGTCTGCGAGCTCGTGTGCCTGGAGAACACGCACAGCAGCTCAGGAGGCCGGGTCCTCCCCATCGACTACCTCCGCCAGGTAGGCTACCTCCCCCAGGTAGGCTCCCACACAGCGGGGTCCCAACGCCAGCCCAGTGCACTCTGAGCTTCCTGTGTCCCCTGACACAGTCCCTTTCCTTAGGAAAATCCTCTCTCTGGCGGACTGGAGAGATTGCTCAGTGGTTAGCAACAGTGCTCTAAGAGAGAATCTGAGCCGGGCAATGGTGGCGCTCGCCTTTAATCCCAGCACTTGGGAGGCAGAAGCAGGTAGATTTCTGAGTTTGAGGCCAGTCTGGTCTACAGAGTGAGTTCCAGGACAGCCAGGGCTACACAGAGAGACCCTGTCTCAGTTTGTAACTCTCGCTCCTGGGGAATCCAGTGCTTCTGGATTTAATTTAAATTAAAAAAAAAAAAAAAAAATCCCAAGCCCGGTCTCCTGGCCTCTGAACACTACCTGCCCTTTGCTTCCAGGTGCGCCTCCTGGCCCACACCCATGGAGCAAGGGTCCACATGGATGGAGCTCGGTTGATGAATGCAGCCGTGGCTCTGCGCATGCCCCCTGCCCGCCTCGTAGAGCACTGTGACTCTGTATCCTTCTGTTTCTCTAAGGTAGGCTGGCCTTCCCGAGCCTGCCAGAACCTGCTTGCCTGGGGTGGGGAGGCTGAAGCCCTCACCTCTCCCCCTCTCAGGGGCAGGCTTTACTAGGTAGGCTCTCTTCTCTTTCCTTAGGGCCTAGGCGCACCAGTGGGGGCTCTGGTTGGGGGATCTAAGGACTTCATTGAAGAAGCCTGGCGCCTCCGCAAGGCCCTGGGTGGAGGCATGCGCCAGGCTGGAGTGCTGGCTGCGGCTGCCCTGGTGGGACTAGCTGAGGCAGAGGAGGTGCTGCCAAGGGACCACGGGAATGCCCAAAGATTCGCTAAAGGTGCCTAGACGGACCCCCACGTTCCCTCCCTTCTGCTCCCTCCTACCTGGGCCTAGATGTCCCTGGCAGTAGGATCAGGTCCCCAGCAGATCTGCACCGCAAGAGTCTAGCGTGTTGAGAGTTGACACTAAGTCTCTAGGATGGGACCTGGGTCGTCTTGCCTCACCAACCCTGCTCCGAGGGTAACCCACACCGGATGCAACCAACAGAGTCAGGAACCAGGCTAGAGTAGAGCCTCCAATTTGGGTCTTTTGTGCATGTTCTAAATATTCATAATGGTCCTGTGATGTTCCCACATCTGAGGCCCAGAGTAGATGGCTGATCTATTTAGTGTGACAAAGAAAGAAAAAGCAGGATCCAACTTGTGTTTCTGAATGCCACATCAGGATTCACCCCCCCAAATAATCAGGGTGCCCTTCTGCCTTCCCTGTGGGGTCAATCTGGCGGTGGCCCATGGTTGGGCCCTGGGGTTGGGGTGTACTCACCACCATGTCTGACTCCAGGACTCCAAGACCTGGCATCACCCATTTGCTCTGCGGACCCTGCCGCCGTGGAAACCAACATGGTGCTGGTGCAAGTGGCTGGGCTGCCTCCCTCAGAGCTGTGCCAGCGCCTGCAGGCTGTGAGTGCAGAGGAGGTGGCTCAGACTGGCCGGGCCGTGAGCGTGCTTCTGTTTCCCTGGACAGAACAGTCTGTGCGGGCCGTGTGGCACCGAGATGTGTCTGCTCAGGACACGGAACTGGCACTGAGGAAGTGGGAGTTTGTGCTGAGACAGTTGAGGCCCTGAGGCCAGGGGACCGGGGACTCTGTGCTACGACTGAAGTGGGCAGTGAGATGCCTCAAGCCGTTAGCCTGGTGAAGGCTCGCCCTCTCTGGAGGATGGTGACATCACTCCGGCGACGCTCCTGGCTTGGCCTCATGCAGTCAGGAATAACCAGGAATAAAGTGGGGAAAGCTGTGACTGAATATCCAGAGAAGGGAGCAGATAGAGGAGAAAGGCCTTGGGGCTGGGAGGTGTAGCATGGTTGCCTAGTGTGCATAACCCCTGGGCTCAAACCCCAGCACTGTAGGTTCGAGTCCCAGCAGGTGTGTCAGCTCGCAGCTGTAATCCTGGCATGCTAGGGGATTAGAAGCTCAAGGTTACTCTCAGCTACTCAGAGAATTTGAGGCAAGCCTGGGCTACAGGAGACCCTGTCTTCAAGAAAATAGATCCTTAGTGATTGACACAATGGAGTTGTCAGGGATGGACTGTAAAATAAAATACTGAAGGCACTGTACTGGTTACTTTTATGTCCGGGCTAAATATATGACAGAGAGCAACAGGTTCGATTTCCAGCACCCTCACAGTGGCTCACAACCATCTGTAACTCCAGTTCCAGGGGATCAGATGCCCTCTTCTGGCCTCCACCGGCACCAGGTACGTACAAAGTACACAGACACACACGCAGGCAAAACTTAAAACCACACTCATGGATGTGGATCTGAATCTGCAGAAAGGGAAGCGCACCGCAGTCACCGTAACAGTTACCAAAAACGTCAACTGACGAGACAAAAAGTGTCTTTCGGTTCCCAGTCTGGAAGGCGTCAGTCTGTGACTAATGATCCCTGTAGCTGTGTCCACGGGAAGCAGAGCATAATGGTAAAGCACTCGCCACAGGGACCTTTGGGGGGTGCCAGGCACAGGCGGCAACCTCGTGTGACGGATGGTCTGGGCTGCAGCTACTGAAAGCAGGGAAGAGCTGGAGCCTGCTGCAGAGGGCTATCTGCCCTGCACTCCCAGAAGGCTCCAGATCTGTCTGTGGTCTAGGGTTTGAGGCTCACAGGGCTCCAGAGTTTTTCTCCTGTGCCTCAGGTGGTAGAGCATGAAGCCAGTGTCTTCTTACTCTCCTAAACTGCCTTCTGGAGACAGGCAATAAAAACAAGTTTTCCCAGACGAGCTAGTCTTACCCAGGCAGGAACCCCTCTCTAGTTCTAAGGTTTTAGCCTTAGGAACTGGAGGGCTAGCTGAAACTCAGTTTGACCTTTCCTAAGTAATGAATGCTATGTGGAGGTCGTCATCAACCTCCATGGTGGCTGGTCTGCACCCTTGGCTTTATACCTGTCTGCTTGGGGCAAGCCTCCTCTCACCCCAACCTCAGTGTGGTGGGCTCCCCCTAGGCGGGCACTGTCTGCCTCTTCCTATGTGTCTTAGGGTTTTCCTGCTGTGAACAGACACCACGACCAAGGCAACTCTTATAAAGACAACATTTAACTGGGGCTTGCTTGCAGGTTCAGAGGTTCAGTCCATTATTATCAAGGCGGGAACATGGCAGCATCCAGGCAGGCATGGTGCAGGAGGAGCTGAGGGTTCTGCATCTTCATCTGAAGGCTGCTGGCAGAATACTGGCTTCCAGGCAGCTAGGATCAAGGGTCTTATAGCCCACACCCACAGTGACACACCTACTCCAGCAAAGCCACAACCTCTAAATAGTGCCACTCCCTAGGCTAAGCGTATACAAACCATCACAGTGTCACATTATATATGACTTAGTGTGTCAGATGCTGGGTGGGATGAAGTCTGCATCCAGGAGCCACTGAATCCTCGTGGGTCACTGATGCCATCAGAGGATAAATGACCAGAGGCAGCCGTGTGGTGTGGCAGAGGAAAGGGAAGAGCAGAACGTCTGCAGGCAAGTGAGCCCAGAGCCAGTGGGCCCTGTGCAGAACATCTGCAGGCAAGTGAGCCCTGTGCTGCTATGGGGCTTCTTTGCTAACCCACGTTTGGCTACGGGAACTGAGGCCCACACGTACAGAAGGGTGAGGCTCTTGCTATGAGGCCCGATTGCCACAGAGGCTTGTTTTTATATGTGTGGGAAAGCTCCCCACTTGTCTCTTCTCTCAATGTATCCACTGGAGCCCGCTGTCTCTTCTCATCAGCTCTGAGCCGCTAACTCCTCCCTGGGCAACACTGGTCTGCCTTTCACTGGGGCCTCAGAGCCCAGCTACCCAGTGAACTGTGAAACAAGATGAAACCATTGGGCATTGCTAAGGAGACTGGCCCATCAGAGGGAAGGCCTCAGCTGCCTTCAGTAAGACACATACCCTTATATAGTTGTGGCGGTCTTCACAGCCACTGTGTGGGTCTTCCCCAGTGTAGCCTGGAATCCTAAAGCTACCCACATTCCGGGGAGCTGGAGCTAAATTCACAGCCCAGATTCCAGCAGGCAGACACCTCGGCAAATGTTTACGAAGCTGGACAGGGAGAGGCTGTAACTTTCCTCCAGCTCGCCATGAGCCAGCCCAGATCCTGCGGAGGCCAAGGCTCCTCTCAGCCTCTGGACCCAGGGAGAAGGCAAGTCCTGTAGCTGACATGACAGAAAGCACGCCCACACAGGATATCTGTGATGGGCACACACGCATACACACAAGGCATACCACCGATGGCCAGAGACATGCACTAGGCGGTGTTCACCCTTCTAATATCATGAGAAATGAGCATGATTACCTAGTTTGGAGAATTCTAGGCTGGCTCTGGTGGTGTATGGATTAAATCTCTCCACTAGGGAGATTAAGGTGGGGGCAGCAAGTTTGGGCTTGCTACACAGTGAAGCTTTGTCCCTGTGCCCGCCCCACCTAAATAAATAAATAAATAAATAAATAACTGTAAGATAAATATATATATCACAGCTGATTTATTCAGACACTTGGAAGTGCTCTTACATGGAATGGCAAAGGTCTGAACACAAACTGGAAGGCAGGGTCTCCATCAGCTCCAGTCCATTGTCCTCAGGGGGTCCCCCTAAACCCTGCTCCCCAGAAGCTCCCCAGACCCTTAGAAGCAATCTAAGTGGCTTGGGGACACTGCTGGGACCAAACCTTGAGAGGCACTACTGTCCCTAGTACATATCACAAACTCAGGAAGAGCCCACACCAGAATCAGGGCTGTTTGGGGCTTCGGGGTACTGCACAGCCCCTAACTTACAGCTGCCTATTGTCCTGATACATAAACACAGGTCTGTCCCCTCGTATGTGGCCAGAGCTGATCCAGTTCTCATCTGTGCTGTCCCAGGCAGGGAAAGGGCCGCAGGCCCGGGCCTGTGAACTGACCCATCCACATCTGCAGCTGAGCCTGCAGGCCAGGCTTCTGCGTCCCTCTGAGGAGTTCCTCTATCCGGACATCCCAGGGGGCTGGCCAGGCATGGCTCCAACTCACCATTAATGCGGCCAGTCTCAGACATCCCCCTGGTTGCTGCTATAAAGAGAAAGTCCCGGGCCAGGGTGAGCAGCGACCTGCTGAGGACGAGGACTGAGACCCAAAGGTCCACCTTGCTGGAAGGTGTGCCTCCCACCCAGCCTCGAGCTTCCTCCCCACCAACCTCCCCTTGGGAAAGGGAACAAAACTGAACCCAGGGGTCCTGCCGAAGAGCAGCGACACCCAGCCCTGCCATCCGTTCTTGGGCCTTCTGGCCTCAGTCTCCCACTCTGTGGCATTGGGTGAGTGGTAACTATTACCTAGTCTGTGGGGGATGGAGAGGAAGGGGAGCAGGCACATAGCACAGAGGAGGACTGTCTCAGCTCCCTAGGTTGGAGGGGGCTACATCCCCCAGAGCAAGAGCACCTTGGGGACACACAGAACCCTGAGGCACCCCATCAAGAGCTCATGACTCGAGGCACCGGCTACCCACCTGCCCTTCTCATGTCCAAATGGAGTAGAATAGAGCACTCCCCCCACTCTCTTCCCCCCCCATCACCCCCAGGGCCCCTTCCCAGCCAGGATTCCGGCAAATGTCGAGGGCGTCCAGGGCTTCCTTCTCCCCAGCACCCTGTCACACTGGGACTCAAAGGATCACAGAGTGGGGCATTCCTGGGCGCTGGCTCAGGCTGAGGAGCCGGGCAGCTGCGAGCAGGAGGGCACCGCTGAGCACCTCCGAGGCGCAGGAGGCCCAGGCCAGGGCTAGTGACCAGCCGAAGCTGATGCGCACGCTCTGCACGTGCTTCACGCCATACACGCGGGCCGCCTCCACGAATGCCAGGTGTGAGTAGCTGATGTAGATGCTGAGCCCTGCCAGGGTCAGGGCACCTGGGGAGGGAGCGAAGGGCGGCAAGGCTGCTCAGCATGTCGCCCACAGACCGTTAAGTTTCCTCTCCCCTCCCAGAGGCCACCTTTGCCTCAGGACAGGCACTAAGGGTAGTGAACTCTGTTTTAAAGGATGGAGTGTTGGGGGCTCCAATACAGGCCTCCCTGAGTTCTCACCCGGCAAAGCCCCTTGTAAACGGCCCCTGGGCTCAGTTATGTCTGAAAAAGGCCCAGCTCTGCAGCCCACACTGTCTGGCCTCCTTAGGGTGAGAGGGGGTGGATTTCTAAAGGCCTGCAGCTAAAGCCAAGGGTTGAATCTGGGAAAGGGTGTGAAGCAGAATCTCATGCATTGTGGGGAGCGGTAGGGGTGAGGTCAAACCTGCAGTGCTCAGCTTCCCCAATCTCTGCCTCTCACGGTACATCCCCCTCAAGCCCCCCCCCCCGCCGCACTCCCCCCTGCTGGTCCCGGCAGCCTCTCCTCCTGACATCTTGACTCAGGGCACCCAGGTCTCTCACCTCCCTTCCCTCTGAGGGCAAAGTGCCCTCTGCCCGGGAAGGCGGGCTCAGCCTCGCCCAGAAGCTACCTTCGGACTCTCTACCTGGGGTGGTGTCTTCATGCAAAGAAAAAAAAATGCAGAGGCTCCATGGGGCCACGAAGTTTCTCACAGTTATAATCCTAAACCATTGCGGCTGTCAGTGGCTCCCTGTGGCGGCTTCCTGTGGCTTCTTAATTGGATTTTGCATTCAGAGTCTCCTGGGTCAAGGCCATGGCAGATATTTTGATCACCCCAGTTTCCTTCTCTAGAGACCTGGGTCTGAATGTCTGTCTCGTTAGTTCTTAGCTGTGGTTCCCCATCTCAGACTCATCCCACTCCTAACAAAGGTCTCCTGAAGAGCCCGGTGTCCCCTGCAGGGACGTAGGCTTGTCTGGGAAGGGGTGCAGCCCTGGGAAATCTCATCACTGTGGTCACAGCCAGGAGAGTACAACAGGCCTGAGCCTATAGGCCAGCACAAACCCAGCCCCAGTGATAAAGGCTGCTGAGGACTGACCTCTGGGCGGCCACCTGCCCACCTTTAATGACAGCCAGCCTAGGTGGCTGGGATAGTACCAGGTGCTCAAGGGGACCGAGCACCAGTATCCTTCTGGCTCTGGAAGCCTTGGGTCTCTAGCCTGCTAAAGTGGCCCTAAAGGGAGCTCGGCCTGGTGCCATGGCTAGTTATAGCCCGGGACTGGGGAGGTAAGGGACATTATGGCTCTGCTTGCCCAGGAGGAGAAGCTGGATAGAGACCCACAGCCGTCTTCTTGTAACAAATATCTGCCCACAGAGCTAGTCTCCCAGGCCAAGAAGCTGGGCCCTGGTGTTCCTGTGTATCCAGGCCCCAGACAGGAGCCCTCACTGGGCCAGCCTTGGGGAAGGGGAAGTGAGCTCTCCAATGCTCAGAGGGGAATACCGACCAGGATGGGGACTAAGTGAGTGAGGGCCCCACTCCCAGGATGACCGACCCTCCCTCCAACTCACCCCCTAGCAAGAAGTAGCAGCCAGTGGCCAGCAGCAGAGGGACACTCTGGGACAGGGAGCTGAGCAAGCCGCCGACCCAACCGCACACGATGAGGACAAGGCTCAGAGGCAAGACTACCATGACTGTGCGATGCAGGGCTGTGGGAAGAGGGGGTTTCAGGGGCAGACAGAGGGGGATAGGGGGGGCAGGGAAAGGGGCCTGCCTCCAAGGAGGAGCCAAAGATAGTCATGCCTTCACCTGCTCTGGTCACCGGAGCAGAGGTTCAAGCAGATACTATCTCCTTAGGGGCTACTAGACCCTCCCGGTGGCCACCCCTTTCTAGTCCAGGCTTCCTGAAGCCAGGATGAGAAAGGATTGCCACTGCCTTCCGCTCTCCACCCTCAGGCCTCTCAAGGAGAGTAAGGCGTCGATGATCATCCAACTGAAAACTAGCCAGTCCAGAAGGGGACTTGGAGGGCCCCAGGAGACCCAGTCATACTGGGAGGTGGCCCACATCCTCAAAAGCAGAGGCTGGCTCCACCGAGAAGGACCCAAGGTATGGGAAGGGCAGAGCGGGCTGGGCTTCCAGCATCTGTGGTAAGAGGACTATGATGGAGACACCCTCTGGGCCGGACTCTAAGAAGCAGTTTGTGGGCTGAGGTGAGGTGCTTGGGTCCCAGACCTGCCTGAAGAGATAGATGGCACTGCCCCAGGACTCACAGAGCAGGTGCTGTATGGAGGGAGAAGCTTCCAGGCCGGCACTGGCAAACGGATCAATCAGGGGCACGCAGCCGTTCTGCCCTGAAAGCCAAGGAGTAGGTAGGGGCTGGGCATCATGGGCACCATAGCCTGGGGATCCAGTTTAACTCTTGAAACTCAGGGCTATGGCTCCAAATGGGACTAGAGACTAGACCCCTTATTTGGTTAAGGGTCACAGAAGGTCATACCTACAGGGAAGTGAGTGTAAATTTTCAAATATTCAGAAATGCCCAGATTGGGTCACCAAAAGAGGAGATGCCACATTCTGAGGCACTCCTGACTTATGCTATATGGGCTCTCTGGTCCTTACACATGACCACACACTCATAAGCACCTACATACACATGCCTGCATGCTGAGCACACACAGGTAAGCACCTACACAGACAAGTACCCACACATGCCTGCATCCTGAACACACACACACACACACATCTACATGTACACTTATGCCGAGGACACACAGATAAAGAGGTTTTGCCAGGTAAATGAACAGTTCAATCATTCCTCCCAAGCACACAGAGGAAGCAAACCATCACATACATGCTTACACATACAAATTTGCTCACAGCTGTGTGCGCACGTGCGCACAGTCACAAACACACACACACACACACACACACACACACTCATACACACATTCACACAATCATATTTATTTTTGCCTCTCATAGTCACACAACTTACATTTCCTCACACACACAGTACCATGTGTTCACACACCGTCACCATCATGTTCTTGACACCCTTTGGCAAGGGCAGCATCAGGCTGAGGTTGGTGAGAAGGAGACCTTGAGGGGCAGTGGGGAGCCTGACATAGGAGACACCAGCCCCTGGTCACTTGGTTGAAGAACTGTGGTCTTCTATGGGGCCCTAGACATCCGCACCTATGCTTCCTGCCCCTCCTCAGCTCCAGGGCCCCTCCTCTAGGAAGGAGTCAGGACTTCCGGGGTCCCTGGGCGACAGCCCTGTGGAAGAGCAGCAAGCTGTGACTGAGCCCCCGGCAGCTGGGACCCAGCCACGGGTGCTCTTCGTCCTCTGACCTCCATGGGGGCATCTAGACCTAGAAAGGCTGAGGAGGTACAATCAAGTTACTCAGAAGCAAGGAGTTGTCATCTCTCAATGGCACCCCAGCTCTTCCCAGCCAGGCCTTAAAGAGCTCTTCAAAATGTAAGGAAGCATGGTGTCAGCTCCCCTCTGCTTCCCAGCATGGCCACGATGGCAGCAGCCCGTCCCTGAGCAGGGACCTTCTTTCTCACATTCCTCCACATCCCAGCAATTTGAGGGGAGACCTTGACGGACGGAATGGAACTGATAGGGAGGGGGGAGGGGGAAGGGAATAAAGGAGGTGGGAGGAGCGTGGGACCAAGGAGTCTCTGTGAGTAGCTCACCTTCACAGGTGCGCCAGAGCCCGGAATGCGAGAAGAGCTGCGCGCCACCGGGGCCGCCAGCGTCCGCCACCTCCAGGATGTACCAGTAGTCGCTGGCGACGGCCGCTGCCAGCAGCGCGAAGCTGAGTAAGGCGCCCAGGGCTGCGCTCAGGAGCAACACGGCTAGCAGGGCCATGTGAGTTAGAGCCGGACTGAGCAGCGCACGGGAAGCAGGGCGGAGTGGGAAGAGGAGCTAGGGACTGGCTGCACGGGGTGGCAGGAAGGTGAAGACAAGAACTGTGGGCTGGGGACAGTCGGGCTTCGTGATAGAAATGAAGCAGGCTAGTGAAGGTTTAGGCGGTGGGAGGGGCGGGAGCATCAGCAGGAGAGGGTATGGGAGGGGTGTTGAGGAGCAGGCTGGCTGGAAGCAGAGGTAGGTGGAGGGCAGGGGCGTGGGAGAGACACTGTCCTAGGTGTTTCTGCAACCACTGCATTTCTGCCACCACGGGAGCGGTCAAGTTTTCTGGAAAATGGATCACTTTTCTGTGCTGGCCAGGCAATAAGGGAAAAGAGGCGGGGGTGGGGGGTGGGGGGAGATCTCAGGTCGTAGCAGAGCTGGAGACAGTAAATTTGGGCTCAAATCCCAATGATGTCACAAACTAGACACAGTGCTGTGTGGAAAGAGGATCAGAGGTGAGTCTAAGGTGGCCCCACCCCCAAGGATGCGCAAGAGCAGTCGGCAGCTGGACCACTGCACCGATGACTCCTAGAATGGAGGTTTGTGGAGTGGGAAGTAGACAGACCCAGCTGGGCACACTTAGGGAAGACGGGGTGTGACACATCTCAGCCATGGGGTCCTGGTTTCCATTAGTCCTGAGGACCAGTGGGATAAGCTTCCTGCAGCAGGGAGAAAAAAGCATTGCTTTTCTTTTTCTAACTCACTTTCTGACACATACAGACCCCTGCCCCCAAGGACAGGAGTCAGATGCTAATGGCAGGAGAGGCAAAGGATCAGGAAGAGGCCTCTCCCAGGAGGAATCGGGCAGCGGAAGCAGGGTGAGCTGGCTTACATTTTGGAGAATGGGAGGACCTCTGAATCATGGCCCCTGGGGAGGACAGAGCCCAAAGAGGAGGGCCAGATGTGGTTTTTCTAGGACACCAGAGCTTTGACACGAAAGTCAACCACGCCCTTTCTTGGATTATTTGGGTCTCTCTGTAATATGTTTCTCTCTGCTAAGCTCTTGGCTTGAGGAATAGGGTTCCGAGATAAAAGCAATTTTAGCAAAGTTATTAAAACGATATTTCAAGTGGAATTCAGCCATTGAACAAGAATTGATGCACAGTATTCTTCCAGTACGCTGCAAGCTGCTTCCTTCACATGCACACCAAGCCATCCCCAGCCACATCTGCTCTGCGACAACCTCTCTGGCTGGCATTGTCCCACAGACACCCCTGCTCTGGAAGCAGGTGGTAGCCCCATGATCTTGTGCTCAGAGCTGCAGCCCTTCCGAGGCAGGAGGAAAGGGAGAAGGGAGACCCCCCACCTCAAACTCTGATTATGGCTGAGGAATAATGTAGACTTGAGGTCACCTAGCAGTCACCCCACAGTCAACGTGACAACAATCAGTCTTGCTTTCGGTCAAAGGCTCCTTGCATAGAAATCTAAATTGACAGGTTGGTCTGGCCCCATTCCTGTCACTGAACCCCCTGTCCTTGAGCAAGTTTGCAAAGGTTCCTGCTCTTGCTGCACCTCAGGCAGCTCTAGTGTGACTATCAAAGTAGGTGGCAGCCATGCCCGAGGCCACTGCTACCCCAGAGTTAGGGGTGAGTGTGTGGGGGGGGGCTGAAGGGCTGGACCATAGCCTGCTGAGCAGTCCTTTCCTACTTCACTTTCAACCCTGGGTTCTGTGCAGCCAAGCCACCGATGACATTGTCCTCTAGGCAGCGGGTGCTGGGTGCTGGGTGCTGGTCCCTGAGGGGTTGCCCTAATGAATTCAGCCAGTGTTCTTCCTGGAACGGCCCCAAAAGACATGGTACCCAGTCTGAAGAGGTGCTACTTTAGAACTACCCCATATTCATTACATGTTGTCTCATCGGTGTGTAAGCTGTACTAGGCAAGCTGTGTGCTGGCTGGTCTGCTGCAGGGACTCTTCAAAGACAGCATAACCCATCATCACAGACGCCGAAGACAGAGGCGGGCTCCTGGAGGAAGATGGTCCAAGCATGAGTGACAGAGACACGTCTGCACCCAAGCCTCTGTCTTTAACTAACTAGGTCATATTTGCTGGACAGATTCTGTTTCTAGTGCCAGCCATGTGTCCTGCCCCAGGCTAACTCTGGCTGTTGCCTCCAGCCTGAGTCTGGGGAAGCAGCTGCAACTGTGAGCTAAATTATCCTTCAGCAGCTAGCCATCAGCTATCTGCCAGCTAACGTTACCGAGAATGGTGAGCATCCTCCCACATAAGATCAGAAGATGGACCTCACACAAATGACTGTCCAGCGGGCCCATTCATCCACCCAGCATGCAGGATGAGGCTGGCCAAGTCCAGCCGATGCAAGACCTAAAAAAAAAAAAAAAACTAAAAGGTTCTCCAGAGTTGGAGGGCACAGGCTAGAAACACAGAGCTTCTCATCTTACTTGGATGAAACAAGGCTCTGTTCACACATGCTGAGGAAGCACTGGATAGCCACTAAGAGATGTCACCATGGCAGTAACTGGACTGGCAGGTAGTATCAAACCAAGTGGAACCCACAAATCTGTGAAGCTCCACTAGCAGAGCTGGCCACCCCTGCCACCAGCTAGGGCTTTGCTGTGGGAAGGTGTCCCATTGCCATGTCCTCCCCTCCCACATGCACACCAGACTACATTTGCAGTGACCAGAAGGCACACCTCTCTCTGTGCACCCACCCTTGTCAGTCCAGCTGGCAGCTTCTGACAGGAACTCAATGACAGGATGTCCAATTGCTGCCTCTTCTGTTGCCACCCAGGGTGCTCCAGTACACTAGCTGGCTTTTTGCCTCCTTGATGGTCAGAAAGCAAGTAGAAACTCTGCAAGCTGACTGCAGGAGGCAGGGTTCAGGGCACAGAATGCGCTCACTCAACAATGTCCCACTGTGGGAGAGCAGGCCAAGCAAGACTGGTCCTTCCCTGTTGAAACCTGGCAAGTCCCATAGACAGAGCCAGTGGGTTCCTGACCTTACTCAGGGTGATGTTTGCTCCTATGAGACAGGAAGGTCCTCAGGGCCCCCTCACAGGCTGTGGTGGTGCCCGCCTGTGGCCTCGGCCAGCTGTTTAGACATAGGTTCTTGCCACTCACACGGGTGTTGCTTACCTCTGCTCTCCTCTAACCCCTCCGCTGCTTCTCTGATTTCTGTGGTAAGGTAAGGTGGGAATGGTCCAGTTCCTAATGTTGTACAGTGGTTCTCTTATTTTGCTGGAGTTATTGTTGCACAGAGCTATCCTAAGTCCTCAGGGAGAATGTGTGAGGTGGTTCTGGAGAAAGCCAGGCCCCAGATATCCAGAACAGCTCCTGAAGTGGCCACTCAGGAGACATCCAAGTGGGCACAGGTGCACACACCACCGCCACTGGGGAAGTGCAGGGGCCTGAATCCTGCACTGGGGAAGTGCAGGGGCCTGAATCCATCTGCTTGCTGCAGATGTGAGAGGTCTGTTTGGTTTGCCAGTGTTCTTCCAGAGTTAAGCTGCAGGCAAGTCAGTCAGCCCTGCTGGAAGCCTCAGCAGGTCGTCTTAAAAATCCAAACAAACCATTTCCCCACGACAGACAGAGCTTAAAGTCCACCTTTTCAAGTGATTTTATTCTGTTACCCCATGGTAGGAAGACTCATCAGGACAAATACATATAACCACACTTACCCATGGGCCACATCAGCAGCCATGTATGGAAACATCACAACCAGAAAGGCCTTGCACAGGCATCCCGACCCCCGCAGGTCCTGTCAGAGAGCACTGTCCCCTCATCACTTCCTCATTGCTTAAGTCAATGTCACAATAGAGCAAAGCCACAAAACCAAGGAGAGGTAGCCAGGCAGGCTGAGCCACTTTTAAGCAAAACCAAAAATATTTGATATCCAGTTTCAAAATACCACGGTCTCCTCTAAGATCCTGCTAGGAGGCCCAGGCTGGGAAAGCTGGGACAGGTGCCCTGGTGGCTTAGATGTGGCGTGTCACTCAGGTCCAGGTTATCCCAGTAAAGGCTCAGCGCAAGGCAGCCAGCTGCTCAATTGACTGACGGGCAGTCTTTGCAGTTTCTTCAAACTCTTTTTGCTTGTTGTTGGTCTCCTTTGCCTGGAATGAAGAACAGACATGATGGGGTGTGGCCCAGAGGGTGGGGCTTGCCTGGCAAGGGTGAGATGCTAATTTTATCACCATTGTGGCAAGATAACAAATTATTAAAAGAAAGCTACTATTTTTGTATTGCTGGGAATTGAACCTAGGGCCTCAACCATAATAAGCAAATACTTACTGCTGAGCTATAAACTGCAACTTTCCTTCATATATATATATGTATATATATATATATATATATATGTTCATATATATATATATATATATATATATACACATACACACACATATATAAACAGGTTTCATGTAGCCCAGGATAGCTTTTAACTTTTAGTCCTCCTTCAGCCAGCCAAATTATTTGGGATTGTACCCAAGGACTGTATACCCTGTGGCACCGAGCTGGGGTTAGTGCACATTGTGAACCCCGAGACTGTGTTGTTTATTAGAAAACCCTGTTTCTAGTTGTGGTGTGGCTCAGCCCTTAGCACTCATCTTTAATCCCAAACAATGAAGGTAAAGTTAGTTTTGTAGAGGGAAGCACCCATGTTTGACAGTGATGTCTAATTGAGTGGCAGACAAAGTAACGAATCAGAGAAAGATTGACACACTAGGACGTGTCCAACTCTCATGAGAAGGGAGAGGAAGGGAAAGCTATGTAAGGAGCAGTGCAGAGAGAAGAGAGGAGGCAGGTTTACTGGTACAGCTGTAGAGACAGGCTGAAGAGAACAAATGAAAGACCGGTGAGGACAGAACAAGCCAGAGAATGAGAAGAAGCCGGATTAGAACAGATTGCCAAAGGCAGTATGAGGCCAAACAGAGCAATTCAGGAGAAAAGACAGAGAGAAGCCAGGTGGAATCAGTCAGCTTGGAGAAGAGTTTGTGTCAGAACAGCTGAGTTGAGCCAGTCGAGTTCAGAAAGACTAGAAAGAGTGAGTTTATTCAGCAGTACGTCTCAGAGGCTGAAAACATTCGAGGCCTAGATTAGATTGTATGGAGGCTAGAAGCTTCCCAGACTAGGGCTAGGTTAGCAGACAGGGGCCGTGAGCCTGTGAGACAATTATTACAGAAGAATAAAAGTTACTTTCACAGATCAGAGAACTTAATTTAAAATTAATAAATTGGCAAGAAAAAAAAAAAGACCCTGAAAAAATGGCTGTGCTCCTCATGGTAGGAACTCCACAGAGCCAGAGCTACAACCTTAAAAACGGGAAGGGATGCCTGGTGGTGGGGGGCACGCCTTTAATCCCAGCACTCAGGAGGCAGAGGTAGGGGAGTCCCTGAGTTTGAGGCCAGGCTGGGCTACAGAGTGAATTCCTGGGCAGCCAGAGCTGTACAGAGAAATCATGTCTTAAAAAAAAAAAAAAGAAAATCTGGGAGAGGGGCCTGAGTCTGGAGAGATGGTTATTTGACTCTGTGCCTAAGCTTGTATTAAATGTTTATTGAACCCCAACTCTGCTTCAAAAAAAAAAAAAAATCAGCAAAAAAGAATACTATGTAACAGGGGCTTCCAGCAGCAGGACCCACCTCACCGGACCATCCCCAGAGTGTCTGAGCATGCGAACCAAACACCATCTTCAGTTCTCCCTCCTCCTGACAGCAAGCAAACCATCATTCTTTATGTTGAGTATCAGTCAGTTATTTCACAAAGCCCTCCCTCCACTAAGGAACGTAATTTACAGCTGAAGAGAAACCACGGCAACCAAGACAGCAGGTGGTAACCTCTACCTGAGCCAGGGTCAGCTGTGGGTCATCCTTCCAGCATGAGGGACAGTGTTTGCCAGTAACTCCCTCCCGGACCCCTCCCCCTAAAACAGTTCGAGGGTAACAGATGAGAATATAGGCTGCTTGCTTAGATTTGAACTTCAGATAAACAGATAATTGCAGCGAATAACCAATGCAAAACCTGGGGTGTTCTCAGTCAAAATGGACCCAGGTTTACTCTTGAGCTCTGGACTCTGGCCACCCTGACTCTTCATGCCTGGCTGCATGGGAGCCACCTCCCTGTGGACTCACCTGTGCCTCCTGCTTCCCAATTAACTTCACGTGACAGGAGGTAAAGTTCAGCTGACCTGTCTGCTCGGTGTCCCCTTCAGTCAATATTCTATGCCATGTTCCCAAGCCTCTAACCTATACCACTGCCACGACTGGGGGCTCAGCCTGTGACAGGGGCTTCTGACAATGCTTGCCACTCAGGTGGGAAGGTGACCCCACTCAGGAACCACCTTTGACGCACCCTTCCTGAGGCAGCTCCCCAGGGCTTCTGGGGACAGAATTTGCCCAGTCCTTATTTTCAGTCATACATACAATTTTGTTCTTGGCTCTCTGTTTGTCCAGTTTCAGAAATTCTCTGACGGTCAGTTCTTCCATCTGCTTCTTGACAGTGAGGAAGGCACAGCCAGGCGAGTGCTTTCTATGCTCCTCTCTAAAACAAATCAAGACCTACATGTCAAATTGCACGGCCACTCACAACCACAGCCCAGCTCCCGTCTGCACGGCTGTCTCTTGGTGCACCCCGCTCTGTGTCAAGGACAAGGTCTGAGGCCCAAACATGTCCTAGGAACGTCCCACACAGCCTATGTTCTCTCTGTTATGTCTTCCACATTCTTTTTTTTTTTTAAATAATTTTTTCTTTTAAGGTTTATTTATTTTATGCATATGAGTACACCACCATTGCTCTATTCAGACACACCAGAAGAGGGCACCAGACCCCATGACAGATGGTTGTGAGCCACCATGTGGTTGCTGGGATTTGAACTCTGGACCTATCAGAAGAACAGTCAATGTTCTTAACTGCTGAGCCATCTCTCCAGCCCCGTCTTCCCCATTCTTATGGTTAGAATATTTTTCTGGATTCTCTAGTAATCAGTAGAAAGGCTACATGATTTTTGTTTTGTTTTTCAAAACAGAGTTTCTCTGTGTAGCCCTGGCTGTCCTGGAACTTTGCTTTGTAGACCAGGCTGGTCTCCAACTCAGAGATCCACCTGCCTCTGCCTCCTCAGTGTTGGGACTAAAGGCGTGCTCCACCAGAGACACCACCTGACCCTGTGGTGGTTTTAATGAAAATGGCCCCATAGGCTAATAGAGAGTGGCAATATTAAGAGATGTGGCCTCCCAGCACTCGGGAGGCAGAGGCAGGTGGATTTCTGAGTTCGAGACCGGCCTGGTATACAGAGTTCCAGGACAGCCAGGGCTACACAGAGAAACCCTGTCTCAAAAAACAAACAACAACAACAAAAAAAAGAGATGTGGCCTTGTTGGATGAAGTGTGTCACTGGGGACAGGCTTTGATGTTTCAGAAGCTCAAGCCAGGCCCAGTGTCACTCTCTCTTCCTGCTGCCTGCTGATATGGATGTAGAACCCTCAGCTACCTCTCCAGCACCATGTCTGCCATGCTTCCCACCATGATGATAATGGACTAAACCTCTGGACTGTAAGCCAGCCTCAGTTAGATGCTTCCCTTTATAATGCTGTGGCCTTGGTGTCTCTTCACAACAGAAACCCTAAGACCAGGCAGTAGTGGTGCCTGCCCTTAATCCCAACACTCAGGAGGCAGAGTTCAAGTCAGTCTGGTCTACAGAGTTCCAGGATAGCTAGAGCTACACAGAAAAACAAAAACAAAAACAAAAACAAACCCTGTCTCAAAAACCAAACCAACCAACCAACCAACCAACCAACCAACCAAAAAAGCCCCACAAATACAAACCAGTAAAAAAACCAAATAAGCTGGGCGGTGGTGGCGCACACCTTTAATCCCAGCACTCGGGAGGCAGAGGCAGGCGGATTTCTGAGTTCGGGGCCAGCCTGGTCTACAGAGTGAGTTCCAGGACAGCCAGGGCTACACAGAGAAGCCCTGTCTCGAAAAATCAAAACAAAAAAACCAAAACAAAACGAGAAAACAAATAAAAAAGATCCTAAGACATACCCATCCATAAAAATTTTTAAATAAAATTCACTAAGCTTGACAGCTTGAGTTTCATCCTAGGACCCATATACTAGAAAGACAGACAGACAGACAGATCTAAAGTCTATAAATTGTCCCTCAACCTCCACACATCACATATGTATATTGTACATACATGTAGATGTGCACACACACACACACACACACACACACACACAAAGATTGTTTGAATTTCCCCAAAGACCTGCTAGAAATCATTCTACTTTACAGGAATAGCACAGGTCTACCCAGGGACTCCTCCAACTCACACACGCCTCTGAGAGGACTAGTCCTGCATATGGTATGTCACAGCACTCCGTGCAGGACTGCAGTGAGAACAGAGCTTGTAAGCTCTAAAAACAGACAACAGTAAGTCTTTTTTTCCTTTTTAAATTTTACTTTGCGTGTATAAGTGTTCTGTGTATATGTGTTCCATGTGTACTTAGTGTCTGCAGAAGCAAGAAGGGGGCATCAGATCCCCTGAGACTGGAGTTGTACTTGGTTGTGAGCCACCAGGTGGGTGTTGGCAATCAAACCTGGGTCTTTTGTAAAAGCAACAAGTGTTCTTAACCTCTGAGCCATCTCTCCAGCCCTAGATCTTGCTTTTTTTTTTTTTCTTTTAAGATGTTTTTAAAGACCTTATAAATTGATTTTTGAAGTAGGTGGATTATATTTCAACAGAGCTGTTTTTAAAGAATCATAGTCAGGGATTATAAATTATTTCTCTGCTGGTGAAATGAACCAATTCAAGCCAGATTAGATTAGATTAAATGCAGGTTTATTGGGAAGCTGCTCCCAGGTGAATTCACTGGCCCCAAGGACTGAGGCCAGGGGAGTCGCCATGGGAAGGGAGACTGGGGAGGGGTGAAAGAGCACATGTAGAGAGAGAAGACCAAAATGCCTGGATTATACAGGGAGGAGCCTCTGGGGGGAAGGGCTGCCCAGCTCCTGGGCTGGAAAGTTCAGGGTTGGGGACAGGGTACGCCAGGGACAGACTGAGGGATGCTGGGAGAACCTGGAGCCAGGTCTGCTTTTGGTAAGATATGAACCTCAGTGCCTTTTCCGGGGGCCACTGAGATGGCCCACGCGGTGAGGATGCTTGCTGCCAAACCTGCTCACTTGAGTTCAATTCCAGGGACCAACACAATAGGAGAGAAGTTACCCCTCCCAAGCTGTCTTGACACCAACATCCACCATGACACCCACATCCAAACATACACAAAATAGAGACATAAATAAAGTAACAATAACATATATTTAAAAATCTGGCCGGGCGGTGGTGGCGCACGCCTTTAATCCCAGCACTTGGGAGGCAGAGACAGGCGGATTTCTGAGTTCGAGGCCAGCCTGGTCTACAGAGGGAGTTCCAGGACAGCCAGGGCTACACAGAGAAACCCTGTTTCAAAATAAAAACAAAACACAACAAAAAAACCTCAGGCAAAACCATGCATGTTGGCAACACTCAGGAAACAGGCAGTTCAAGACTCGTCTGAGCTGTATATCACTTGAGCAAGAAGCATGCGCTTCTACTAAATACAAATGGTTTGTCCCAACTCCACTTCAACCCAAATGGCTCCCAATGGAAGGGAGGCACCAGGAAACGCACCGAGAGTAGCCTGTGGGACTTACATAGGGTTGTCATCGGGTTCCCAGCCTTCCAATTCCTTAAAGCAGAAAAAACACTGGGCCAAGTCAGGCTCGTTCTCGGTAGGGCAGTGGATGAAGCCAGCCTCCGCCATCTGAAAATGACAGCTCGTGAGCGGGATCAACAGTCTGACCGTATCCCATTCTTCCCAGAGATCGTTCCGGGCCGAGAGCTGAGGACAGTGGGAAGAGGCCCGGTCTACGGGAGCTAACAGTGGGGAGAGCGGGGTGGCCTCGTGGAGGACAGAGCAGAGCAAAGCAGCTTGGCTAACAGTGCGAAGCGAGGGTCGGGGTGGCGGGTTCTGATCCCGGGTCCCGCAACTAAGGCACCGTGGGGCCCAGGGTGGAGTCGCTTGAAGCTGGGACGCCGAGGGGCCGACTCACCCGCTCTGGGGTGCAGGCGCAGTCCTCCAGGAAGGGCCAGTTCTTGAAGGTGGCGATGCGGTGGCTCTTGAGGTACAGCTGCCAGGTCGGGGGCAGCGCCGGAGCCCCCATGATCGCGACGTCGCAGCCTCCGCCAAGACGACTCGACGCAGGATTCAAACCGCGCGGGCGGAGGCGCGCCGCAGAGCCTGCCGGGAGCGCCCCGCCCCCACGCCCTCGCCCGCAGCCTTCTGGGAGCCGGCGAGGGCCGCGGCGCCCTGCAGGCCACGCCCTCGGAGTGGACGGCGCGAGGCGAGCCGGGAAAGTCCCGCCCCGTGCGCGTCTGCGCCTGGCCTTGTGGGCGTGGCGGGCGCTGTGTGCTCGGAGTCGAGCCTTCTGCTGCGGTTCCCTTCTGTTCTGTCTCGAATCTGCCGCCGCTCCTCAGCGGTTCCCCCGGAGGACGCGGGGAGTGGCCGAGGGTGGTGGACGGGCCTGGGGCGCCTCTGTAAAGCAAGTCCGCTGCAAGTCCCACGTCCTCGGCGGGTTCTTCCTGCTTCAAGGTTTGCAGGATCTGGCCAGCTAGATAACGGAATGGACGTGCCTCGAACCCACCCACAGGCTGGTGGAAGGGGCGCCCTTAGGAAGGCGGGAGACAGCCGGGCATGGTGGCACACGCCTTTAATCCCAGCACTCGGGAGGCAGAGGCAGGCGGATTTCTGAGTTCGAGGCCAGCCTGGTCTACAGAGTGAGTTCCAGG
>NC_034603.1:84900822-84988920 GCF_900095145.1 Mus pahari | reverse complement strand
CCCCCCAACCCTAACCCTACAAAAACCCCTTACTTCTGAGGGACTGGGTTGACTCCTCTGTCTCCTGGGTGAGATACGAGTCGGCCGGAGGCCTCATTAAATAAAGTACCTCATGTGATTTACAGCAAGGTGTAAAAGGTGTATTTCGAATTACTGGGGACCCGAGAGAGTACCGGACCAGAGGGAGTCCCTCCTTTCGGGGTCTTACAATAATTTGGTTTCCTTTTCAATTAACCTCAGTAGGCTTCCTGCCAGCGGGCCTCCAGTGTGGGCCAGGCCACCTCACAGATTGTGAGGAGGAACAGGTCACACCACATAGGTATGACCTGGCAGCTGGAACGAGAGGGGTTTTGTCACGTCCCAAAGTAATGTGGATCAGGTATCAGTTCCTGTGGCTCCTCCCAGCTCTTCTGATCCTAAACCTCACTGGTCCAGCGGTTGAGCTTCTCTTCCCTGTATAGTCCAGCCATTTCTACATCTTGCTCCCGTGGTCGGAAACTTTCCACTTCTCTCTTGGTCTGCTTCCCTCTCTCATCTCTGCCTCTCCTCTCTCATGGACCGGTTCAGACAGGACTCTTCCCTGTAGTGAGAATTTGGGTTTCTTTAAAAGCCCAGTTATGTTTTGTGAGTATGTTTTTGTTTTAATCCCAGGTGTGCAATAAGAGTCGGCTTTCCCAGCAAATGATTAGGGTTTGCCTTGGTCACTAGCAGGGGTGTGATTTTGCCAGCTGCAGGAGAGCATTTATGTTTGGAATTCTGGGAAGTCTTTAGAGGGTATAAATGCTTTGAGCCCTGAGAGAGACAGGGGTGCTCCGAAGAGGCTGCTATTGCCCGTGCTCCCCCTTCCCCCGCCCCCGCTGCTGCTCCCCCTTCCTGCTGCTGCTTCTGCTGTCACTGCCCCCCACCCCCACCCCAGCTGCTGCTCCACCTGCTGTTCCTGGTTGCTGTTGTTGCAGTTTGTCAAATATTCATGAGTAGAGACAAGAAGTTGGATATTCTGTTGATGAAGACGGGACAGGCCCCAAAGAGCCCAATATTCCAGATAAACAGGAAGTAGCCTAAAGAGGTCTTCGCCCCTTTCCACTCTAACCTCCTTTCCTTCCTAGCATTGGGGGGTTGGAAGGGAAGCAGAAGTGTAACACAAAAACCAGGAAACACTCCCTGGTGAGACAATAATAGGTCGTCATTACCATGCCCAACTGGAGTCAAAAACAAAAGGAAAAAACCCTAGGCAGGGTCTAGTGTGGCCCAGGCTAGCCTTGAACTCATTATAAAACTAAACTGATCCTCCTGCCTCATCTCCCAAATGCTGGGATTATAGGCACACACCACCTCGCCTGATTTATGTAGTATTGAGATTAAACACAGGGCCTCATGCCTGCTAGGTCAGCACTCTGCCAACAGAGCTATCCACCCAGCCCAGGTCAAAAGTGTGTGCTTAGCCGGGTGGCGCACACCTTCAATCCCAGCACTCGGGAGGCAGAGGCAGGNGGATTTCTGAGTTNNAGGCCTGCCTGGTCTACAAAGTGAGTTCCAGGACAGCCAGGGCTACACAGAGAAACCCTGTCTCGAAAAACCAAAAAAAAAAAAAAAAAAAAAATGTGTGCTTGTATGTCGGATTTGTTTTCGTGTGGGGGGAAGGGTGTATGTACATGTATGTGCACATGAAGGGAAATGAAATTTAAATTTAAGGCCTGGGATTCATGTAACTTATGTCCAGAGAGTTGTTTTGTGAGCTTAGAAGCCTGAGGCTGGGAACCTAGCAGGCCCGGGTAAGTCGAGCAGGCCCACCTTTACACAGTAACCAGATGTTCTGCTGACCCGCCCCTCAGGGTCCTGACATCCTAACTTGCTGACCTGTAATCATTCTGCTGAGCCAATGGTGTGTAACCGAGCCAATTCTTGCTAGCCCCTCCGCCTCCCCCTATAAAAACCCCTAGCTTTCCAGCCACTTGGTCGGTGCCTCTACCTCCTGCTTGAGGTATCCATCAGCCCAGAGCTCCGCCATTAAACTACCTCGTGTTTTTACATCAAGATGGTTTTATTCGTGGTTTTTGGGCGTCGCCTTCTTGAGACTAAAGTGGGGAGGGCTCCCCACGAAAATCTTACACACACACTTCTAAACATGTATGTGGAGTCCAGAGGAGAGCTTGGCTGGCCACCAGAACCTCCACTGGTCCTCCTGTCTCTGCTCCTCACAGTATTGGGTTCACAGATACACAGTGGCCATGCCTGGCCTTTAAGATGGGTGCTAGGGATTCAAACACAGTAAGTGCTCATACTCACTGAGCCATCTCCCCAGCCCTGAGTCTGCCTGCATGTATGCCTATAGGCCAGAAGAGGGCAGCAGATCTGATTACAGATGGTTATGAACTTGGGACCTCTGGAAGAGCAGCCAGTGCTCTTAACCTCTGAGCCATCTCTGTTGCAGTTACTAATTAATCCTACTCAAAATGATCTGGCACCAGTGGTAGTTCCTTGCTACCCGCCCCAATGTTCTGGGCTCAGTGGTTGGGCCACTCCCAAACCACGTGGCTAACACACTCCCCTCTGATATTCCTCAGTTATTACTTACTATATTCCATCTTTGTTGCCCTAGACCTGCATGGGGGCTGGGGGTGAGGCCTGTCTTCCCCGGTTTTTACATGAATATCCCAGCCCGCGGGACATATGTTATTCCATGGTACTCGAGGGGGATTCCAAACCTAGAGAGGAATGGGATNAAGGAAGAGACGGAGACCATGCATACTTGTCATAGTCTCATTTACTGGGGGAAAAGGCTTCAAGTTAAATAGTATACAGAGAGGGGTTAGGGAGTCATCCAAAGGAAGTAGTGAAGGACGGATGGGGGCGGCTTTCAGTCCACAAGTCTGAAACTTTCAGTGATTCAACTCAGGTCCTTGACGTCACTGCTCCGGAACACTGGGCGGCTTATCTCGAAGCTCTGGTCCTCCTATCAGCCCAAGATGACAGTTTCGGGCAGCTCTGGAATACTGGAAGACTCTCGTAACAGTCCTTGATGTTTGTTTAGGGTTGGAGTCTTGCTGATTCCCACAAAATGGCCTTGCAGAGAGAGGGGAAAGGGCTCCTGACAAAGAACTATATGGCTCCCAGCTGCATGCTGTAAAAATGCCTGGGCTTCGGGATGCCCGGGATGTAGGATGCCTGGGTTTTCTCAACCTGGTCCCTGACACATGAAGGCTGTCTCTCTATCCTGCATTTCTAAGGCCTGGTCTTTACTCCTTAACTGGCATAGGGGTTCTCTCCTGCTCCTTCCTCTGACTCCTCTCTGTGAATCCTTAAGCCCCACCTCTGTCTCCCTGCCCAGTCATTGGCCACTGGCAACTTTATCAATCAAAACCAACTGGGGGCCAGGCGGTGGTGGTGCATGCCTTTAATCCCAGCACTCAGGAGGCAGAGGCAGGCGGATTTCTGAGTTCGAGGCCAGCCTGGTCTACAAAGTGAGTTCCAGGACAGCCAGGACTACACAGAGAAACCCTGTCTTGAAAAAACCAAAACAACAACAACAACAACAACAACAACAACAACTGGGACAAGAACCCTCAGCGTCTTATGTGCGGATTATCATGCAATTTTGGGAACCCAGTTAACACATACAAATGTTAGACCAAATCCACATCTCTCCAGCCAGAATCAAACATTTTTTTTAGCATCACAATTTAGCATGTAAATTTCTTGAATTTTTATTTATTTTAGCAAAACATTTGCTATGTGCAATGTTACTGTTATCTAATAAGTTGTGTTCATCTCTACCGGTGAGACCACCATCTCTGAGTTGGGTAAGAGGCTGGCAGACTGGATTTATTTCTCAGCTTAATCATGAGAAAATTGTGAGGAATTCTGTTTAACAGAGCTGAGATTAACAAAGGGACACCAGGGGTCAGATGTATGGGCAAGGTTGGCTTGGCATGGCCAGTCAGGCCACTGTTTGATGTCCTTAGAGTCCTGGTTTGTATCACAGCAATGTCACAACAGTTTGAGGTCAAAGCATTTGGATCCTCACCCATCTGAGTATAAAACAACCAAGCAGCTTATAATTTCAACTCTTCCACAGTTAAGTGACTACTTGATTTCTTCTTAAAATTTTATTTACTTATTTTATGTGTATGAGTACACCATTGCTCTCTTCAGACACCAGAAGAGGGCATCAGATCCCATTACAGATGGTTGTGAGCCACTATGTGGTTGCAGGACCTCTGGAAGAACAGTCGATGCTCTTAACCACTGAGCCATCTCCTCCAGCCCATCTCTCTCTTTTTTAATTATTTATTTTTATCATATGTGCATTGATATCTTCCTGCATGTATATCTATGCGAAGTATGTCTGTGTTATGGATGTCAGATTCCCTGAAACTAGTTACAGACAATTGTGAGGAGAGCAGCCGCCGAGCATGTGCTCTTAACTGCTGAGCCATCTCTCTGCACACCCCACACCCCCACACTCCTCGCCACCAGATTTCTTCTCTCTTGCTACCCTGGCCTGCCTGTTCTTTGTATCCCCTCCCCACCCCGATTATTCAGTAACTAGCTCTGAGCAGCCCAGCCATTGCCAGCTAAGGTCACTTATGTAACAGGACCTGTCCCCTGTCCCGTCTGTTGACTAGCCTGTTCCTGCTCTAGCCAGGTTGTTTGATGGGTATGTGGAAACTGGGAGCTCCTGGGGAAAATCTGGAAGGTTCCTGAGTCTAGGTGAAATCAGATCCTGGAGTTAACCTATGGGCAGCTCCTGGATGCTAGGCAACCAGAGAGGTGTAAGACAGGCCCTGATTTCTCAGCCAGAGAACAACTTGATAGGACCTTATCTCTAAAAACCCAATCCAACCAAGCAACAAAACCCCCAACCTCCCCACATGCATACAAAGGGCTGGGGCAGGAGGTTTGTGTCTACGGGAGAACCATCTCCTGTGGTCTGGGACAGGGACAGGGCCACTGGGGAATCAGGAAGCGTCATCGAGTAGGGGCCTAGTCACTGGGCCAACTCTCCAGCATTCTCAAAGCAAGGAGACCAAGTAATGGTTAAACTCTTCAGTCAAATAGGAATGTAAAGAACAAGATAACTAAGAAAAAAAAAAGATAACTAAAATAACCGTTGCCTAACCCCAGCTCTGTGGGCACATACCCTCCCATGTACACAGTTAAGAATATAAAAATAAGTATTTCTTAATATTTGAGAGTCTGTTCTATCCTTCCACCTTGGGATCCAAGGACAGGGTCAGGCTGAATCAGCAAGTATTTTTACCTGCTGAGCCATCGTGGACCCCTGAATGGCCTAAAACTCACTATGTTGAAGTTACTATACTCCTGCCTCTGTCTGTCAAACACTGGTATTGCTGGCAAACAGGCTCCCAGCCTCTTTCTCTACACATGCTTATTTACATAGAGCAGAGCATACACCTATATGTTGTGTATTCATTTACACTTGCTCATGCCTATTTTAGGGTACAGCCTAGGGAGCAACTCAGGTGAGAGACATCCCAGGAGTGTGTCACAAGCATTCACTGAGGTCCTGTGGTGGTGAGTCACTTTCTTTGTAACTCCAGAGTGGATTCTGGTCACAACTATAACATTCCCACCTCACAGCTTCCAACGAGGTTTCCAAGAATTTTATTGTTGCTAATTCAGAGACCACGGAAGTCCTCAGTCCTCTTTCAACTCTTATGTAATGCGTCAAAGGATCCAGAGAAAGCAAACACCCCTCCATGTCTTCCCTGCACCATACCCTCCACGGAGGGACACAGAGTCCGTGTGGATCTTTCTAGACTTCTCCCTTTGTTGTGTGTGCAAAAAGAAACCCATGGGGGGGTAAGTGTACTCCTCTAATCCCAGAGAGGCCGAGGTAAGTTGATCTCTGTAAGTTTGAGGCCATCCTGGTCTACCTGTGAGGTGCGGGCCAGCCAGAGCTACATAGAGAAACTGTCTCAAAAACAAACAAACAAAATAGCCAGGCAGTGGTGGCGCACACCTTTAGTCCCAGCACTTGGGAGGCAGAGGTAGGTAGATTTCTGAGTTTGAGGCCAGCCTGGTCTACAGAGTAAGTTCCAGGACAGCCAGGGCTATAAAAAAAGAAAGATACGTATATACATACATATGTATATAGATATAGATAGATATATACATACACACACACACACACACACACACACACACACACAAGCCCATGAATTTTGTGGCTTCATGTGACAGTCTGAGATGGTGCTGCAGTATATGGTTGAACATCTCATGTATATCACTAAAAATGTATCTTAATGTTCCATGCAGCACGTGTAGATTGTCCGGTGTCCTTGTGGTCCATGTCACTTAGATGTTACGGTGCTCAGTGACTCAGGATGGTGCTCTGTTACAATGAACCCACCATGACTTGAATCATCCCAAGTCAAAGAAGGACTCAATAGGCCTGACTACCCCAACATCCTGGCTTAGCCCAACCTACCTTAAAGCCTCTCAGAAAGACAGGCATGATGGGGCTGGAGAGGTGACTCAAAGTGAAGAGTGCTTCCTGCCCTTCCAGGGCATGAGCTCAGTTCCCAGCACCCATACCAGGCAGTTCACTATGTAGCCCAGGCTAGCTTTAAGCTGGCAGTGTTCATTATGACTTGGGTCTCCCCAGTGGTTGGATGGCAAGCAGGCACTACCATGCCCGGCTTTACGATGTGTTTGGGGCTGGAGAAGGAATGTATGCCAGCCATGTATCCAGTACCAATGGGAGCCAGAAGAGAATGTCTGGAGCTAGAGCTACATAGGGAGCTCCAAGCCACCGTGTGCTGCACAGCAAGACCTTGCCTCAGATAATGAAACACAAATTTGTTCAGAACCCTGACACCAGGCTACAGTCAGGCAAGTCACAATCACAAAGCCTATTTGATAAAACACCAGTGAATGTCCCCTGTAGTTTACAAACACAGGAAGTGAGACTCAAAACAGCGGCGTAGTTCTGCTATGGGTCTGCCTAAACTTGGTCTTGCTATGGAGCCCAGACTGGACTTGAACTCATGGCAATGTTCCTGTCTCAGCCTGACTCACTATGGATATTCTTAACTACTAGGTACTCAGAGAGAGGCCCAGGCTGTGGAGTGGCCTGGAGTGAGATGACATGGCTGGCTCCACACACGTGACCCTCAGGACCCAGGCAGCAACCCCCCGGTCTTTGGAGACTAGCGTCAGCAGCCGGTGCTCCGCGCCTCTCCTCTATGGTGGACTCCGTGTCCACAAACCGAGTCATGAAATGGACCCTCCTTAAGTTGGGAGTTTCTTGGAGTTTAGTCCCAGAAATGAGAAATGAATCCATTATAAACGCCCAGCACAGACTGAAGACCCAGCGCAGATGGAGGCTCAGAGAAAAGCCTTACTGAGGGCTGGGTAGACCGACTGTGTCCCAGGTATCCCACCTGCCCTGGGAGCACAAAGACTACCACGAACAAGGCCATGTTCCAACACAGCTTATTTGTAGTCACCTAAATTTGAAGGTTTGTATGAAAGATTTAATTTTATTTTGAATCACTTTGTGCAGTGCCCCCAGAGACCAGAGAGGTCTGGTCCTCCTAGAACTGTAGTTACAGGCACTTGTGCACTGCCGGGTGTGGGCGCTGGGAATAGAACTCCAGTCTGCAAGAGTCATCTCTCCAGCCCCTTTTCTTTTTGACACAGGGTCTAGCTATGTCGTCCAGGATGGTCTTGAACTCACAAGCAATCCTCTTGCCTTAGTGCTGGGATTCAGATGTACACTGGGCTCCCCTCTCTATCTCTCTCCTCTTTTTCTTTCTTTTTATCTTGTTAATTAACATCATGTTTCCTTGTTGAAACCCAGGATCCTATGCATGTTGGTCAGGCTTTCTACCAGCGAGCTACACCCCCCAGTGGTTGGTTGGTTGGTCTGTCTGTCTTCATTCCTTCTCCCCACCCCACCCTCTCTTGCAGTAGGAGATAGGCAGAACTCCATTCAGCTACAGACAGCCTCAGCCCCAGCCAGTCCACAAATAGACTGTTAATTGACACAGAAAGCCAGCCAGAAGTTGATGGCCACTCCCCATCACCAGGCTGGGGTGGGGTGGAGGTGTGGTGCAGACTTGGCCAGGTGGTGGCTGTCTGTATCTCCCAGTAACAATCTGCAGGCTTTCCCTGGGCCTCCATCTGGGTGGGGTGAAGAATGGCAGGAGAGGAGATTGTGTTCACAGCAGGGAGACTATACAGGGTAGACAGGCAAGGCAGTGTGAGGTGGAACCTCTTTTCTGAAGGCTCTCTGAGGTGCATACAGGATGGGGACTGGGTGTCCTCACAGCTTCTGGAAGACTGTTTTCAAAATGATCTGCAGGAGGAAGAGAGGACAGGAAAGGCCAGGAACGAATGGCTACCTGAATAAAGAAACGGTTGTAGGTGCCAGCACACATCTTTGCTCCTGATGCTTGGGAGGCAGAGGCAGACTGTTGGGAGGGGAGAGCCCCACCTGGATGAGCATGTCATCATCTTGGGTCAGATTCTCTATGATGTCAAAGTGATCCACACCACGCAGCTGCTGGAAAGAGGCCTTCCATCCCGTGCGGCACAGTGTCTGGATAGAAGTGAGGGGGCGGGGCATGAGAGTGAAGCTGAGGCGGTCCCATTGGTGCACTGCAGTTTGTTTTTGAGTGGCTTTGTTGAATGAGAGAATGACCGTCCCGGGGTCCGCTAGACAGAATATGTCTATTTATTACAGTCCTGGGGATTGCACCAGAACCTTGTTTATGCTTACCAAGCCCATTACCATTGAGTTACACCCTAACCTTTCTTTAAATTTTATAACAGGGCCTTACTAAGTTCCTTAGGCTAGCCTTGAACTCTCTTTACAGCACACCCTGACCACATGATCCTCTTGCCTCAGCCTCCGGAGTAATTGGGAGTCCATGTGTGTACCACCAGGTCCAGCTCGTTTGGGCAGAATAACAAGGGAGATGAGATCATGTGATGCTGAACCTGGGGCCCTAGCTGGCTGTTAGCAGTACCTCATAGAATTCCTTGGACTGCCGGTGGAACTCTGGGGAGTCATGCTGAGCCACAAGCACCAGCACAGGGTAGGCTGGAGCCACAGGCCGTGCTGGAGCCACCTCCAAGTGTCGCTGTGGACTGTTTCTCTGAGCATCTGCCCTGGGATGGGACAGTGGTGGGGTCAGGGCAGAGGGGAGACAGGCCTCGGGTGGATGCTGGAGAGAGAGGAAGGGCGGACAACTCACAGGGTCATGCGCAGAGGGTCATTCTGGGAGGTAGCTATGAGGGGCTCCAGGTCGTAGATCCCACTCACCAGGAGAAAGCCTGTGAAGGTGAGGAGCTCAGGCCAGCGGCCAGGCCTAGTAAGACGGACCTGCCCATCCTCCGGTCCAGGATTGTGGGCAGAGGGCCAAGAAGGGTCTCCTCTACTCAAGTTATCAGCCTTTCAACCAGCTGCTGTCCCCTCCCACTGCCCCAGAGAGGGTATGAGCTGCCTGGCCAGCTCTTCCCATACCCACAGAAACCATACAGGTTGGAGGCCAGCCTGGGCTACCTGACATTCTGTTTTGACAAACAGTAAGAAACCTTGGAGGTTGGGTGTGACACCATGCTTGGTCCAGCTGGCCAGGAGCACCATAGCAGCCAGGTGAGCTCCTGCAGAGTGTCCACAGAGGTAGATTCCCCTGGGTGAGACAGAGACCCGGATTACAGCTACTTCCCTAAGGCATCGGAAATCCCGGTCGGTGTCAGGCTCCACAGACCTACCCTTCCCTGGCTCCACTGGAAGCATCCGTGAGACACCTACTCATTGCCTGGATAGCGCCTCTGTAGAAACACAACGCTGCGGGTCACCTGGTCCACCATCTGGTCCAGTGTGCCTGAACAGAGCAAAACGCTGGGTCAGGATCCACCAGGGGGCTCAATCCACACAAAGCTCTAGCCCCCGAATCTTCAGGGGCCACCCTCATTACCTTTGGGTGCAATGTCATAAGCCACTACCGCCACCACGATCCCCTGTGCCGTCAGGGGGTTTACCATGAAGGCCGAGTCATCTTTACTGTGGAAAGACAAAAGTGGGCCAGGGGCTGGAGGGCTGACCGGTGGGTTTAGAGCACTGGCTATTCTTCCAGAGCACAAGGATTCAACCCTCAGTTCCCACATGGAAGCTCACGAACATCTGGAACTCCAGTTGTTGTTCTAGCTCTGCAGACACCAGGCAGGCTCGTGGTGCACATACATATAAGCAGGCAAACACCAGCACACATAAAATGATGATGATGGGCCGGGCGTGGTGGCGCACGCCTTTAATCCCAGCACTCGGGAGGCAGAGGCAGGCGGATTTCTGAGTTTGAGGCCAGCCTGGTCTACAGAGTGAGTTCCAGGACAGCCAGGGCTACACAGAGAAACCCTGTCTCGAAAAACCAAAAAAAAAAAAAAAAAAAAAGATGATAATGATGTAGTTTATAATACATACTTGGGAAGGAGAGGCAGAAGAATCAGGAGTTCAAGGTCATCTTCAGCTACATAGTGAGTTTGAGGCTAGCCTTGGCTACGAGACCCAGCCTTGAAAAACCCAAACAATGTAAAATGAAAGATAAAGACTAAAGATGTGACAACTAGAAACAACTTGACCATGACATTGTCTCCCTAAGGTCCTAGACACACGTGCCTCGGGCAGATACCCCATGTGCACAGGACACTGTGCCAAGGGAAAGGAACAGGCTGCCCTCACTGTGGACTTTAATCTCTTGGCTGGCTCCTTCCCTTGGGAACAGAGACAATTATGTTCCTTCTCTTAGCAAGCTGTGAGAGTTGAAGATTAAAATCGTAGAGAGTTAAATGGAATAAATACGGCAGCTGAAATAAGGTGAAAAACTAAAAAGATGTGCATGCTGCGGGGGCGGGGTAGATCCGATGACAGACATCTCAGGACGGTCCTCAGGACAGCGGTGTCCTCCAAGACCCCACATACCCTTCTTTTCTTTTTTTTTTTTTTTTTTTTGGTTTTTCGAGACAGGGTTTCTCTGTATAGCCCTGGCTATCCTGGAACTCACTTGGTAGACCAGGCTGGCCTAGAACTTAGAAATCCGACTGCCTCTGCCTCCCGAGTGCTGGGATTAAAGGCCTGCGCCACCAGGCCCGGCTATACCCTTCTTTTCAATGCAGGGACACCAACTGCATCTATTTAGTGTGTATGCAGCATGTGTGTGTAAACACAAACTTGCTGTTTCATGCATCCCAGCCTGGCCTCAAACTCCCTATTTAGCCGAGGATAACCCTGATCCCCAACCTCCAGCTCCCAAGGTCTGGAATCACCGGTACACATAGCGCGCTGAGTTTTATTCAGTGCCGGGGATGCAACCCAAACCCAGGGCTTGCTGCAGACCACAGGCCCTACCGACCCGCTACCCCCCACCTTCTTGCTTTGTGTCTTCTGAGACAAGGCTGGCCTCAAACCTGCAGTAATCCTCTTGCCTCAGCTTCCCTGCTCTTATTTCCAAAGCACCAAATACTCCATGTCCTTAGTCCCAAACAAAGGTTGCACAACAAGCTCTTTTACCCGCTGAGCCATCTTGTAAATTATAAACTGATAATTGATCCTCTAAATAGGGACAAGGACATCTAAATCTAAAACAATGCCTTTAAAAAAGATTTACTTCTTTAAAAAGAGGTGGTGGCAAAAACAAAAAACAAAAAAAAAACAAAGCCGGGCGTGGTGGCGCACGCCTTTAATCCCAGCACTCGGGAGGCAGAGGCAGGCAGATTTCTGAGTTCGAGGCCAACCTGGTCTACAAAGTGAATTCCAGGACAGCCAGGGCTACACAGAGAAACCCTGTCTCAACCCTCTCCCCAAATTATTACATTTTTTTTTTTTTTTTGGTTTTTTCGAGACAGGGTTTCTCTGTATAGCTCTGGCTGTCCTGGAACTCACTTTGTAGACCAGGCTGGCCCCGAACTCAGAAATCCGCCTGCCTCTGCCTCTCGAGTGCTGGGATTAAAGGCATGCGCCACCACACCCGGTTTATTATTACATATTTTTAATGTATATGTCCGTGCACATGAGTGACCTTTTTGTGGAAGCTGGAAGACAGTCAGATCCCTGAAGCTGTGGGTGTTGGGAACCAAACTCAGGTCCTCTGGAAGAGCAGCAAGTGCTCTTAACCCCTGAGCCATGTGTCCAACACTAAGATGGTGTCTTTATGAGAAGGAGCTCTGAGACACAGGCATCAGTGACCATGTGAGAATGGAGGCTAGAGACAGGGCCACAAGCACACTGCCCGCCTTAGCACCTCCATTTCTGACTTCCTGCCACACAGATGTGAGAAGTCGCGCTTCTCTTCTTATAGGCTGGACCACTTGGTAATGTGTCAGGGCAGCTCAGGAAGGGTGCTCATGCTCACTAGTAGCCAACATCCCGCTCACCTTCCACTCTGCCAGTATCCTCCATGCAAGAACAGGAACAGAGGGAAAGCTGTAACACAAGGCAGGGGGCGCTGGTGAGCCAGACGCTCGGCTGCCTCGAGGGGACCGTCGGCCCCGCCCATCTCACCCTTGGAATCCTCATTAGGAAAGTAGATGTCCATTTTCTCCCCTTCCCCATCTCCATAGGGGACATCCAGCTGGTTCCTCCTGGTGGCCCGGGCCTTCTGGGTGGCTGCAGAGGCAGGGGAGTCGCTGTCAGTTAAGTCCAGGTACAGCAAGTTCTGGGCAGTTTGCAGCACCCTCCTCATTGGAAAACGGTCAGCTGAGGCAGCTTCCTCCTGGAGCCCTGCCCCACCCTGACATCTGTGGACAAGTGACCCGTGGTCCCAGAAGGCATTGTGGCTGCCGCTACTTCACTGCATTCTGATTACATTCACCAGTAGATAGCAGACACCTATCTAGGAGTTAACATTTGTATTCAGTGTGTGTTAAGGTGTGAACGTGTTGTGGTATGCTTGTGCAAGGACAGGAATTTATTCTTTCCTTTCACCATGGGTACTTGGGATCTAGCTCAGGTCACCAGAAGAGATTTTGTGCATGTGGTGGTGAGGGTGGGTGGGGTTGCCACCAAGTCTGAACACAGGTCCTCATGTTCGACCAGGGCATGTCATCAACTGAGCCAGCGCCTCAGCACCTGCATTATTTTTATTTATCTATTTTTAAAAAAAATGTTGGGTGTGTTTTTGAGACAGGATTTCTCTGGGATCCGCTTTCCTCTGCCTCCTGAGGGCTGAGATCAAAGGCATGCACCACCACACCTAACTCTTTGTTTTATTTTTTTGAGCAGGGTCTCAGGTCTATCAAACTCAAGTCACCAGGCTCCCGTGCAAGCACCATTACCCACTGAGTCATCTTTGTCACCCTGAAATGGATAATCTCTTTTTCTTTTTTCGAGACAGTGTTTCTCTATGTAGCCCTGGCTGTTCTGGAACTCACTCTGTAGACCTGGTTGACCTTGAACTCAGAAATCCACCTGCCTCTGCCTCCCGAGTGCTGGGATTAAAGGCGTGAGCCACCACTGCCTGGCTGAAATGGATAATCTTGAGACCATCCAATTAGGGATAGGGACATTTGAATCGAAGACAGTGCCTTCTAGAAAAGATTTATTTTATTATCTTAAACAAAAACTGGAGGCGGAGAGGCGGTGTTTCGGCAGTGAAGAGCAACAATACTGGGACAGTTAAATATCCAAACGTCTTTGAGAAAGCACCTTAGGAGTCAGCGACATGGCTTAACAGGTAAAGAGGTTTGCCACCAAGCCTGAAGATCTGACTGAGTTGGATCTCCCAGACCCACATGTTGCAAGGAGAGAAACAAGTTTTGAAAGTTGTCCTGGCTGCCACACTCATAAAAGAGCAGCAGCAAGACATGTTCATAACCCTGAAGTCAACAAAGCCCACACATAACCAGGACCCCAGGAATAATATTCAGAAGAGAAGAGATCCATCTGTGGCCTGCCAGTGCCCAGCAGGGTCTTAAGGCGGCCTGTGCTACACAGTAAGCTTATCCCAAGACAAACAGAAAAAGGTAAGCATTTCCTCATGTAAAGAGCAAGCACGGGTTATACAGGTCCCATACGGTGGTCACAGCCATACCACTGTGCCCCCTGCTATGCCCTCGGCTTCTCTCCCTGAGATTCTGCCTCCACATCCTATCTTGAATCAGGGTCCCCCTCCTCTTGTCCCCAGAAGGTAGTGATGCCCTCTCTATTCTTCCTGCTCCTCTCTGGACTCCTCTAGCCACTGCCATCAGCATCTGTCACAACAAGCATCCTTTGTGGTCACTCCCTGGCTGAGATCCAACCACAGCCACGTATGGATTCGGGTGCCACAAATCACCCTGCTGACAACAACCTTGTCTGTACTGTGCTGACCCCGGGAACAAGCGCCTTCAGGAAGTGTGGCTTCCGGGCCAGAGGGTGGCCATGACTGCCAATAGGAGGGTGCTGGTAGTGTCCTCCACGGGGACTTCCAGCAAGGGAGATGTGTGGGCCTCAGGGTCTCCTCAGCAAAGCTAGCGATTTTGCGATGAGTCCTGACAGCTTGCCTGGCTGAATTAGATTTACTTGGTGCTAAAACCATACTTTTGTTGTCCGTTGAAGAGCAACAGAAATGAAGCCTCTGCAACGCACAGAAATCTGACATTCAAGGCACGGCCGACCTGAGAACAAGGACCAGCCCCTGGCCCTTGTGAATCCCCCCAACCTCCAGGCTCTGAACCCCAAGGCAGGAATCCAGGAGGGCTTTTGAAAGACACTCCAGAATAAATTTTGTAACAAAGAGAGAATTGGACTTTAATGATTCATAACCCAAAGCGCCAAAGCTCTTACAGCCAAAACTCCAGGTTCTAGAAGTCATGGCCGGGAGCCAACCGGCATGCTGTGTTAGCAGTGTAATAGTGGGAGCAGAGGGCAGAAACCAGGCAGATGAATCCAAGCATGAGAGGGGACTGGACAGTGGGAGGCAAAAACCAGAGCTCAGCGTAGGTCATAGACACAGACTCAAGCATGCCCTCTCCTTCTGGAACCTTCAGTTTGTTTTAGACAGGATCTCATGCAACCTCAGCTAACCCAGAGCCCTACCTAGCCAAGGTGACCTTGAACTTGTGACCCTCCCTAGCCAAGGTGACCTTGAACTTGTGATCCTATCACCTGCACATTTCAACATCTGGGATCATCGGACTGCATGCCACATTGTTTTGTTTTGCAGTTTTGAGGCACATTTATCCAGGATGACCTAGAACTGCTATGTATGCTGGCCTTGAACCTCATGCTTCAGCCTCTTGAAATGATAAGATTCTATTTTTGTGAGTTTTCTAAAGACTTATTTTATTTATGTGTGCATATGTGCATCTGTGTGTGTGTGCATGTGCACATGTGCAGTTCTCTGTGGAAGTCAGAGGAAGGCTTCAGATCCCCTCGAGCTGGAGTTACAGGCAGTTGGGAGCCAGCTAACATGGGAGCTGGGAACCAAATTCTGATCCACTTCGAGAGCAGTGCACGCTCTTGACCACTGGACAATCTCCCTAAGCCTTCAAATTCTGGGCTGTTTTCATTTTTTTTACTTCACTTAGCAAACATGCTTTTTAAAAAAATTAATTTATGTGTATGAGTATTTTGCCTAAATGTATGTTTGTGCATCATGTGCATGCCTGGTGCCTGAGGAGACCAGAAAGCCCCGTCAGATCCTCTAGAGCTGGAGTTACAGGCAATTGTGGGCTGCCACGTGGGTGCTAGGAGTGAAACATGGTTCCTCTGGAAGAGCATTCAGAGCTTAAGCACTCCCTCCAGACTTCTCCCCAGCTCCCGCAAACAGGTTGAGTGTGAGCATCAGCCATAAGCTGTTACCAGTCTCTGTGTCTTGTTTGTTTTGAGGGAAAGGCGAGCGAGCGGAGCAGGGAAGTGACAGAGCACTGGAGGAGTCTTGAGATCCATCTGTGAGTGCTGAGACCAGGGGGTGCACCAGCGGGAGGACAGCCTTGCTAGCATTTCCTGAGAGCTGGCCACAGAGGGTTCTGAGGAGCAGTGGCCTGGTGTCAGCCCTGGGCTTTGGCTGGTTGAGTTCCTTCCCCTGCTGGGCTGGCATTTTATCTCTCCAGACAAGACAGGCAGACATGCTCCCTCCGGGCCTGCCCCTCTACCGCCACAGGAAGGACCCTTTAGAGCCTAGGGGACCCACACTAGGGGACAAGGAACAAGACCGAAGGTGTGGGTTGACACCCCCAAAGCCCGATCCTCCCCCCTGGCTGTCTCTATTGAGGAAACTCCCCAGGGCAAGGTTTTGGTCAGTCTGCTGAGACAAAGCACTTGGCCAGCATTCAGACTCCCGCTCTGAGCGGACAGCCAGCTGTCTCCACAGCCCACTTCCCCTTCAGAGCAGTTCCTCACCCAGCACAGACGCCTCACCAAGGGTTGCGGCCACCACAGCACCTCTACACTCTGGGGCAGAGGGAAGACCTCACATGTACACAGTCCCAAGTTCTGATCGCTTTATCTCTCCCCTCCCCCCTCTCTCCATGGTATCGTGTATCCCAGTCTGGCCTGGAACTCACTACATAACTGAGGATAACCTTGAACTTGCTCTGCTCTGCTCACTGGTGCCAGCATTACAGCCAGGCACCACCATGCCAGGTCTACGCCACAGAGAGTTTAACCCAGGGCTGTGCATGCTGGGAGAATCCTACCATCACACCCCTCCTCCAGCATCTTAGTTACAGTCTCTCTATAACATGATCCAGGTCCAGTGATTGGTAGCTGTAATCCCAGCACTCAGGAGCCTGAGGCAGGAGGTTAATGAGTTCAAGGCCAGCCTGGGATATATAGTAAATCTGAGGCCAGCCTAGGCTACTCAGAAAGACCCTGTCTCAAAATACAATACAATAAATACAATACAATACAATACAATACAATACAATACAATACAATACAGCTGGGTGAGCTGGGCAGTAGTGGTACACATCTTAAATCCCAGAACTTGGGAGGCAGAGGCAGGAGAACCTCTTGAGTTCAAGGCTAGCCCAGTCTACAGAGTGAATTCCATGACAACACAGAGAAAAAAAATAGTAACAGCACCCTGCTTTCTTTGCTTTTTTTCAGTTCACATTTCCGTGCCAACCACAGCATGTCCCTTCACAGAGCAGTGGTTCTCAACTTTCTTAACGCTGCAACCCTTTAACACAGTTCTTCATGTTGTGGTGACCCCCCAACCATAAAACGATCTTCGTTGCTCTTTCACAACTGGAGTTTTACTACCGTTATGAATCATGATATAACTATCTGATATTCCCGACGGTCTTAGGCAGTCCCTGTGAAAGGGCCGTTCAATCCCCAAAGGGATCTCGATTTACATGTTGAGAACCACGTCTTCAGAGCTTAGAGGCCCTAAGCCAACCAGAGGGGAGCCTGGGTGTCTCACAAGAGCTTGGCCTCGTGGAAACCTTTTCTGCCTCCAGCTACACCCTCACCTCCCGCCCCAGCAGAGGCTCACCCACGTGCTTGATATAAGAGTAATGCCCTTCCACTCAGGGGTGTAGCCCCCTCCCCAACCCCAAATAAGCGGCCACAGTATCCAGAAGTCCCACGGTACCCTGGCTTCCTATCTGCACGAAGTTCCCAACAACTTCCTCTGGTTTCGTGCGGATGACCCATCTGCTGGGTGAGTATTGCTTCTCCAGCTCCTGCGGGCAAGACAGAACCCTGTGAGACTCTCCCTCTCAGGGCATGTGTTGACCCTGACCGTGATGGCCGATCCTTTCTTCTTGTCTGCCCTGAGAAGACCCTCTAATGCATGTAGCTTGCTACAAGCCTTTAACCAGCCTTCATGAGACATGAGGTCTGTAAATGGCATTAGGGGGCCACATTCCTAAGGGAACTGAGACCACGGGAGGTGAGGCAACTGTATGGCCATTAGCAATCAAGTGCCATGGGCTGTTTTCCTGGGAGGACAGTACTCTGACCACAGGCACATACAGGGTCACAGGGACAGAGGTAAGGAAGAAGTCAAAGGTCAGTTTCCAATGTTGCTCAGCCAGATGGCTGATGCAGAAGGCTATGCAGGCAGAGGTGTGGGGAAACACAGCTGTAATCCCAGCTCTCTCTGAGGCGGAGGGAGGTAGAGGCAGGAGGACAGCCAAGCAAGTTCCTGGATAGCCAGGACTACACAGTGAGACTGTTTACAAATAAACAGTGTTTATAAAGAGAAAAGTGGGGACAGTTCAGTGGCAGGGCATTTGCCTATAGCACGTGTGAGGTGCTGGGTTCGATCTCTACCATCGCGAGGGGAAAATGTAAGATGCCCACACTTAACACAGAAAGCAAGGAGGAGACAGGTTCCTAAGTCAACACATAGGAATGCTGAAGACGGTGAGTGAGTCATCACACAAAGGCCTGGGGGCACCTTTCTGGTTCAGCTCTTTCTGGTTGTCTCTAGCCTTGTTCTCTTCCTTAGTATAATGGGGGTGCTAGATGCCCACAGGGTTGGAAGGGAGGTGTGTAAGAGAAACAATGTAAGCTGCTTGCTCAAACATAGCTGCCTCTTCCTGTTGAATGTACGTCTTAGGTGCGATAGACACCTCTTGTTCCAGTCTGTACCTGCTGGATGCTAGGCACCCCAACTGTCCTCATCATCTTTTTTTGTCGTCTTTTTGTTTTCTCGAGACATAGTCTCTTGTAACTGTGTAGTTGCCTCGAGGATAAAGTGCTGAGATTACTGACATGTGCCAAAAATCTTTTTATTTCCTCTTTGTGTGTGCCTGTAGTCCCTTCTGGAGCTGGACGTTGTGAGCTGTCTGATGTGGGTGTTGGGAATCCAACTCTGGTCCTCCAGAGGAACCATGAATGTTCAACAGCAGAGCCATCTCTCTAGCCCTTTGCCTGCATTTTTTTACTACTAGGATTTACGATTGATTGCATTTTTAAGTTTATTTCTTTCTTTTTTGGGTTTTCAATAGGGTTTCTTTGTGTAGTCCTGGCTGTCCTGGAACTCGCTCTGTAGACCCAGCTGGCCTTGAACTTAAGTCACCTGCCTGCCTCTGCCTGGAATTGAAGGCTTGGGCCACCCCCGACGACACAGAGTCTAAGTGATGTCTGTCTGTGACCAAAACAAAGAAGCCTGTTTAATACAAGCTAACCAGTCAAGAAATCCTAACGGAATGGTAATTAACTACAGCAAGGGCCAAAATGTGTTGTCCTGCTTTGTGTATGCCATTGGTAACCCTTGCAGTAACCAATGGCAGGCAGAGTAACCAAACAAATTCCTGAGTGAAAAGAAGGTTTCTGGGCATGCTCGTTGTGAGCCATAGGATTTTTAGCATGGAATTTCTGAAGCCGCTCAATACAGTCCGTCCCTGAAGTTGCCTGCCTCACTTAGCGACTCACAGCAGGGACCCCCAGCCTTGGCATCTTTCAGACTGTAGTTACAGAAACACAGACCCACATTGCACAACCTCAGAATGACATCCAAACCCTCAGCCCCTTAGTTCCTGCTGGACTTGCGTGTTCGCTGTCTTTAAAACCAGGTTAACAAGCTAAACCTGCCCTATAACGAGAAAAATGAAGAAATCTGACGCTCAAGGCTTGGAAATCTGGTTTGTGGGCATCCTAAAATTCCTAAAATTCCAGTCCCGGCTCTGGGCGGCTGCACCGCACCTACCTCCGAAGACAAGTTCCTCCAGGGATCCTGGCCTGCAGAAAGCGAAGGAAACGCCATGGCCAGATCCGGAGGGGATGGTCGAGCTCCAGGCTTTTTACGTGACCGAGGTGGGACTTGTCGTCTTCGCCCCGCCCCGTGGGCGTCCTCTTTTGAGTGTTGGCGCGCAAAAGTCCCAGGCTGAGTGCAGTGCGGCGAAATATCCCCACCCACGGACTCGGGTGCTAAGCCTTGCACAGTCGCCATGAGCTACATCAATCTGCCCACCGTGCTGCCCAGCTCCCCCAGCAAGACCCGGGGGCAGATCCAGGTGCGGGGTCTGGGGTGGGGTCGGGTGGTGGCTGGTGCGGGGTGTGTACTTCTTAATATTGGGGGAGACTTCTTCATATGACCTCTCTTCTAGGTGATTCTCGGGCCCATGTTCTCAGGGAAAAGGTAATGAATGGGCCTTCGGGGCGGTGGGCCTCCCTCTCTCTGCAGACCCCGGCTTTCCTCTCTCTCCTCCCCCATCTACCCAGAAGCCTCTGACTAGGCGGCAAACGCCGCTCGACCTCTGTACATTCCCGCCCAAAATCCGGTTTCCTGGATTGCTGCCTTCCTCCCGCCCAAGCCTCTTCTCTTTGCTGAGGCGGACCACATGGGGGTACAATTGAAGACCCCCCAGCCCACATTCCCCAGGAGCTCACCGGACACCTTCATGTGTCCCCTGGGAGTTAGGCACCTTCTCGACAGTTTCCTCATTCATTCCCTATGCGGACTCTCCTAAAACCTTGGGGCCCAATTAACTCTGAGGTGAGGGACTGACCTCTGGGTGTCCCACCCAGAATAACTTACACACACACACACACACACACACACACACACTACTCGGGGTTTCTTTGCTTTATTTTGGGGTTATTGTTTTTTTAACTCAGTGTCTTTTATGTAGCCCAAGCTGGTCTCGAACTCAGAGATCCGCTTGCCTCTGCTGGGGTACATCACCATACCAGGCACCTCACTATTTTTGAATGGTCTGTGTCACCTCACTTTCATCCCTTGCCCCGAGGGTGAGGACCAAACTCAAGATCTGGGATCCAGAAGCAAGCTCTCTGGCGATTCTGTCAAAGACTTTGAAGTTCATTCATGAAAATTGAAGTTTGTTCAGAACAGCATGGGGTTAAACCTTGGTGAACGGCTGCAGTTCCGGCTGCCCGACGCTAGGTGGTGGTGGCAGCCCGCGGGCCTCATGTGCCCTGGTTAACTCTTGCAGCACCGAGCTGATGAGGAGAGTCCGGCGCTTCCAGATCGCCCAGTACAAGTGCCTGGTCATCAAGTATGCCAAAGACACGCGCTATAGCAACAGCTTCTCCACACATGATCGGTCAGTCCTACCCCCTTGATCCTGCCCTTCGGAAACCCCTAAGCCCCGGGGCACACTGCAGCTGGCCTCTAATGGATATGAATAAATGCTCAAAACTTAGAATAACCTGTCCCCAAGTGCCCATTGTACCCACTGAGGCTGGGAGAACCTGGGTCCCACTTGGGTAGAGGCTGCAGCCATCTTGACTCCAGAGATATCCCCCCCCCCCCCTTTAGTCGGCTCTCTGCCATTAGGTAGCATTCATCATTCTGAATTGTATATCTACCAGCCCTAGCACTGTACACTTCCCTCTGAGCCGAAGGGGAGGACTTCAAGAAAGTAAATTGTGCCCCTCGGGGTTGCTGGAGCTGGGCCAAGGGTGAGCAGCCTGGAGTAGAGCAGGTTTCTGAAGCGGAGCAGGAAGTGGAGCTGAGAACCTCCAGGACTTGGAGTTGGGTTGGGGATTCAAGCCATGCTTCCTGCCAGACTCTGTACTGAGATCTTCTGACTTTGTAACCACGGTGCCAGCACTCAGGATGGGATGTGCATCCAGGAGGACCAAAAGCAGAGGCCGCAACCGAGCGGCACACTGGCTGGAGTGGCCGCCACAGCCAGCTTGTTACCTGTCCTCTCTCTGGTCCCCTCTATTAGGGGAGGGAAGAGAGAATTTAAGATGCCCGAGTGTTGTGTTGTGCTCTTTGGTTGGTTTCAAGACAGGGTTTCTCTGTAGCCCTGGCTGTCCTGGAACTCACTCCGTAGACCAGTCTGGCCTCAAACTCAGAAATCCGCCTGCCTCTGCTTCTGCTGGGATTAAAGGCGTGCGCCACCACGCCCGGCTTAGGTTGGTATCCTAGGGAGGTGTGTGTTTGCACACATGTGTCCATACACACGAGTTCAGAGGACAACCTCGGGTTTTAAGTTCTGGGTTCCACACTCATTGGCCATACTTTTTTGTTTTGTTTTGTTTTGTTTTGTATTTTTGAGACAGGAACTCTCTCCAGACTCTGGTTGACCTTGAACTCACTCTGTAGACCAGGTTGACCTTGAACTCAGATCCAACTGTGCCTGCCAAACGCCGGGATCGATGGCGTGCCCCACCATACCTGGCTCAGTGTGCTTTCAAAGCAAGCCCTTTATGCACTCAGACACCTCAATCCTGTTTTTGATTTGTTTAGTTGGTTTTTTTTTGTTGTTGTTTGTTTTGTTTTGTTTAAAATCTTACATGTATGAGTGTTTTGCTTGCATGTAGATCTGCATGCTACTTGCTTGCCTGGTTCCCTGGGAGGTCAGAAAAGAGCATCTGATTCCCTGGAACAGGAATTATAGATAATTGTCAGCTGCCATGTGGTTCCTGGGGGTAGAACCTAGGTCCTCTGCAAGAATGACAAATGATCCTATCTCTCAACCCACTTACTGAGGCGGGTAGCATAGGTGAGTTATAACTTGTGACCCTCCCTCCTCTTCCTCCTGGAATTGCAGGCTAGCAATCCCACACCCAGCCCACACCTCCTTCAGATCTATGTAAATACAAGGATTACAGACAAGGTTGGCCACGCCCAGCTTCCCAGATTTTAAGATTGTGAGGTAGTAAGTAGGCCAGGAGGTGCTTTCCTTGCTAAGAATGCCACTGCGTGCTGCTTGTCTTGTGTTTTGGGAAACTGCTTTTTCTGAGCTGGTTTCTGAAAGTGAGGCAGAAACCGCAGGGAGAAGGCGCAGGGTGCAGCCCAGCATTCCACTCCTTAGAGCAGAGAGATTCCTGGCGTCCTTTAATGGTGTTTTGGAGTGTGTCCAAACTGGCCTTCAGAGGCCTGGGTGGGTTCTTCCTTGCCGGGAAGCGGTCTCCGATAGGGCCTGTCTGCAGAGGCTTCCCAGCCTGGCTCTGCCAGCAGACAGCCGCATGGTGTGGAGAGTCCTCCAGTCTGGAGGGCCATGAATGGAAGGGGTTCCAGGGGGTCACTCTGCTGTCTGGCGTCCAAGGCCACCTACCACTCCAGACACGGAGAACAGGGTGTTTCTCGCCTTGGGCTGCTCGTGGCAAATCCACAGGCCTGTGACAACTTTCCTGGGTACTGCGCTCTGGCTTCTGTGGACTGGAGAGGTGGCTCTGTGGCTAAGAGCACTTATTCTTGTCAAGGGCCCTGGTTCAGTTCCCAGCACATTTGATGGCTCACAACCATCAGTGACTCCAGTTCCAGGGGATCTAACACCCTCTTCTGAGTTCCAGGGCCACCAGATGTGCACACAATACACAGACCTACATGCAGGGAAACTGCTAATACACATAACTAAATTTTTAACGTTATCCCAGGTGTGACTTACGCCTTTAATTCTAGCACTTGGTGGGCAGAGGCAGAGAGAGTATGGGGTCAGTCTGGTCTACAGAGAGACCCTGTCTCAAATGAGTTATTTTGCTTTGTCTTTTAAAGAGTATGATTTTTGCTGCTCAGAATATTGTGTACCCTGAGGACTGTCCCTCATAAAAAACCCTGGGTTGGATCTATGGCTCAGTAGTTGAGGACTTATGTAGTATATATACCTGGTTGTCTGGAAGGTAAGTTTTTGGAGTGTTTTTGTTTCTCTCTCTCTCTCTGTTTTATTTTATTTTTTAAGAATTATTTATTATTATATGTAAGTATAGGCTGACTTGGAATTCCCTTGCTTTGAGCTCCTGAGTGCTTCAGTTACAGTGTGGGTACAGTTAAGGGAGGTAACCTGTTTTAACTGGTTTTCTGAACAAGGCCATGTATTCCCCATGCCTCTCCCACAGAAACTGATGGATCACCTCAGGCCACTTGCTCATCCGGGCATCTGGGGCCTAGGGGTACTTGGCCTCTGCCCTTGCTCATTCTCTGGCCTTCTCTTCCCAGGAACACCATGGACGCATTGCCGGCCTGCATGCTCCGAGATGCGACCCAGGAGGCCTTAGGTGTGGCTGTCATTGGCATCGATGAGGGGCAGTTTGTAAGTCAGCTTGCAGCATAACCCCCACCCACACCCTGACCCTGCCTGCCTGCTGGCTCAGAACTCCCTTTCACCTTTTGAGGAAGATGGGTCATTGACCTGTCTTTACTGGGGTGCGGATCCCCTTGCTCAGGAGCGTATTGTCATGTAGGGTTTGCTTCTGCCAAGGTGGCTGTGGGGGAGAGCTTCAGCAGTGGCTGGGCCTCCGGTCTTTTGATCCCAGCCTTGCTTTGGTTTCAGGGTTTGCTTGTGGGGTTTTAATCTTTGGGGGTTGGTGTTTGCTTCCTAGGCATCCTCTGACTGGGGTGGGAATTATGTCTTTTGTGGTCTTCCCTCCCATGTCATTGCTCGTGGTAGAAGCCTTTCCATGGGGGCCTGGGCTGGGCTGGCAGAGCGCCTTCGTGGTGAGCACAAGGCCCCGGGGTCCAGCCCAACATGACAGGAACTGGACACGCTGGAGTGCCTATAAGTCTAGCACCAGAGATGGAGGTGGGGGTCGGTTCAAAGTATCATTGGCTATTTAGCCAGTTTGGAGTCAGCCTGGGCTGGGGGGGGGGGGGCTGTAAACAGGAAGGGCTTGGCCACATTTCTTTGCCAATTTAAGGCTGTCTCCAGTACACCAGGACAGAAGCCTGACAAACGTACACCACGCTCTAACACTTAACATCATAGACGTTTTCAAGAGTATTTGTGCCGGGCATGGTGGTGCACACCTTTAATCCCAGCACTTGGGAGGCAGAGACAGGTGGATTTCTGAGTTCAAGGACAGCCAGGGCTATACAGAGAAACCCTGTCTCAAAAAACCAAAAAAAAAAAAAAAAAAGAGTATTTGTTGATGGGTTAGGTGGTGCTGTGATCCTTTACTTGGGGGACTAAGACAGGTGGAAGATCAGGAGTTCAAAGCCAGCTTTAGCTATAGAGTGAGACCTTGTCTCAAACCAAAAATAGGGCCAGTGAGACGGCTCAGTGGGTAAAGGAGCTTGCTGCACAGCCTGGCGACCCGAGTTCAATCCTAGAACCAATGAAGGGGTAAAACAAGAAGTGGGCTGGAGAGAAGGCTCGGGTGTTAAGAGTGCTTGCTTACTGTGCAAATGACTCAACTTTGGTTCCCAGCACCCGCACTGGGCAGCTCACATCTGCTTATAACCAGGATCTTTCCTGGCCTGTGCGGGCATCTACACACGTGCACGCACACATACTTCACATAGACACATACACCTAATTTTTAAAAATTATAAAAAGAGTTGTCAAGGATAGCATATATGTCCCAAGCATGCAACCTGAGGTAACATAATAAACTACTCAATAGAAAACAATCCCTCACTGTCTGTGGCTGCGAGTGGCTGTTCACAAGGCTGGATGATGGCCCTGAGTGGCCTGTGGCTTGGGCCAGAGGCCCTGTGTCACTTGCTGACTTTCTGCTAGACTCTGTGTGGCTCTTTGGCCACCCACTCTCATGCTCTACCCTGGAAGGAGCAGGCTGTTTGGGTTTAGTGGAGGAGGGGTCCCAGTCTGCCCTGTGTGTGCCCCCAACCCCCAGGATAGAGTGAGGCAGCTCCGGCTGTGGTGATCTTACCCAGCTCTTGGCACCTGTCCATCCACCAGGATGTGCCAGATCTGTTTTGTCCTCAGAGGTAAATCTTGGAACAAGATGGCTGTGGAGACGTTGACTTAGGGTACAGCTCACCGCCTCAGGCCTACCGCAGTGGCCTGCTTACTAGCTATGCTCTTCTGGTGTGCCCAGAGGCCCAGCCGGGCTCCCTACGCACTACCTTCTTTTCTTAATTCTTCCTCCTTGGTAGATCGTACCTAGGTCTGGCACCAGTCTACCAGTTGCTCCAGCTCTGTTCCCCATCCTAGCCTTTAGGAGAATTTTATTTCTATGATTTGACCTTATGATTAAGAAAAACTCGTTCACTTAGTGGATACTTTGATTTCTGAGATGGATCTTCCTTTGTGGTCCGGGCTGGATTAGAACTCAGCCTCCTGAGTCCTGGGATCGGTCATGGGCCCTCATACCAGCTTCATATAAACAACACAGTTCTTGCATGCTTCTGCCCCAGTCTCTAGAACCTGCTCTTTATACTAAGTTCAGGATCTCCCCATTGCAAAACAAAAGGACTGACCTTCCTTCTTATGTCCTTGCCTTGGACAGTGGGTGGAGGGTCCTTTAGGGTCCCGGAAGCCACAGCTGAGGATATAGAGCCTCCCCTGTGTTCATTCACCAGCACCGGGGCACACAGGCTTCTGGGCAAGAGTAGAAACTTGCATCTTCAGGAACTTTGTGTTTCCTTTAATGACAAGCTCAATCTAGGACACAATAGGAGCACACCAGAAAAAGGAGGCTTGTCACATCAGTGTCTTTGAACCAGGAACTACTGGGGATGCCATTGTGGCTTCTAAAACTTGCCTTGGGGCAAACACTAGTCATGGAACAGTGGTACTCAGAGAGAGGAGAGGCCCGTGGGTCTTCTGGCAGAAGGGCTAGAGCCTGGAGGGCAGGCGTTGCCTGGCTGGCTGCTTCTGGCATAGAGCACGCCTGTTTTGTCGATGCTCAGGTGAGAGGGCAGGAGAAGTCTTTATTCATGCCGGCCAGGGTGCCTTGCCTGGTGTTGGCCCAAGAGATTATGTTCAGTCAGTGCCAGGACCCTGCGAGTGCCAGCCCAGCCTGAACGCTTCTAATTATACACGTGTGTTTTTAATAGAGTGGGCCATGTCACATGCTGGGACTATTGTGGGAATGGCTGGGTCCAGGGACCAATCACATCCATTCCAAGTTTCTGCCCTTTGGCTGTGGTATTCTAGGTCTGGAGACAAATCTGGAGCTACCAGCTCACCGATGGTGACAGACTGGGAGGGGCGGGGGAGAAAGAGAAAGGCTGGGACACTAAGGTGTGGGGTGTGGGGTGTGCAAAGAAAGGAAGGGCTGGGGAGAAAGAGAAAGGCTGGAACACTAAGGTGTGGGGCGGGGGTGTGTGCAAGGAAAGGTTTGAGGAACCAGGCAGGGTGGCAGACCTGTACATTCAGCTCTGAACACTGAGACAGGGGATTGCTTTGAGTCCCAGGCCAACCTGGGCTACACAGTAATAACCAATCAAAAGCAAGAGACAGAAGAGATGGGGAAACAGTTCTATCAACGAGGCCCTGGCTCTGCAGGCGTGAGTCCCTAGCACCCGTGTAAAATGCTGGTTGTGGCCAACCTGCTTGCACCTCGCACATCTCATTGCCAAGAGCCATTCCCTCTCACTCGGGATTTCTTGGTGGAGGGAAAATGCCAGTGTAAACCTCACGGTGCTTATTCTCCGGGTTTCCACTTAGGCTCCACCTTCAGCCGTGCGGGCTGAAGCATGTGTGTGCGTGCATGTTTATGGGTGCCTGCAGAGGCCAAAAGAGGACATTAGATCCCTTGGAGCTAAGCTAGCTGATGTGGGTGCTGGGAATTGAATTCTGGTAATCTATAGGAATGAGTCATACTTTTAACCGCTGAACCATCTCCCCAGCCCTGTATTTTGGGGGACAGGATCTCGTAGCTTTGAACTTTGTAATCCTACCTTCAAAGTACTGGTATTATGGTATGGACACTGCGTCTGGTTCATTTGATGCTGGGGGTGGAGCCCAAGGCTTCACACACACTGGGTAAGCTCTCTTCTACCAACTGAGCTACCTGGTCTGCTCCTGAGATGTGTGAGTGCTTACTGTGTTTATATGTATGTCTATCAAATATGTGCAGTGCCCATAGGGGCCCCTGGAACTGGAATTAACATATGGTTGTAAGTGACCACGTGGCACTGGCAACCAGGTCCTTTGCAAGAGCAGCAAGGGTTCTTTCCTGCCCCCCCCCCCCAGGTCTCTTTCTCTCTGAAAGCCACCCCCCCAGGTCTCTCTCTGAAAGCCACCCCCCCAGGTCTCTCTCTGAAAGCCACCCCCCCAGGTCTCTCTCTGAAAGCCCATTTTAAACATGAGCTGGGTTTAGCTTCTAAGTCTGCCCTAACAGAACTCAGCAAGGACTTTAAGCCCAGAGCTTTGTGCACTGACCGTTCTGGAACGAAGAGACCCTTGGTGCTGGCAGGACCACTTCCTTCCAAGAACTGTAGGGGAATTTTCTAGCCTGGTGGCTCTCAGCCTTCCTAACACTGAGACCTTTAATATAGTTCCTCATATGTGGTGACCCCCAACCATAAAATTATTTTTGTTGCTCTTACGCTCTTGCTTCTCGTCCTCTTGTTCCCCATTCCCTTGCTCCCATGTCCCTATTCTCTCCTTCTCTCTGACTTTCTGTCTCTGCTACTCTCTCAACTCCCCTCCCCATGCCCTAAATAAACTCTATTTTATACTTAAAAAAAAAAAAAATAGAGCTGGGCGTGGTGGCGCACGCCTTTAATCCCAGCACTCGGGAGGCAGAGGCAGGTGGATTTCTGAGTTCGAGGCCAGCCTGGTCTACAGAGTGAGTTCCAGGACAGCCAGGGCTATACAGAGAAACCCTGTCTCGATAAACCAAAATATATATAATATCTATATTATATATATTTTGTTGCTACTTCATAACTATAATTTTGCTGCTGTTATGAATCATAATACAAATATCTGATATTTGACCCCTGTGAAAGAAAAGGTCGTTCAACCCCCAGGGATTGTGACCTATAAGATGAGAGCTGCTGTTCCAGCCTCTCTGGTGTGTAGAGGTGTTGGATGGAGTCTGCTGGCAAACTCTGGGTAGCAGTGGGCATGCGGGTGGGATGTCTCACAGGACTGGCAGTGTGGTCTGGTCTCCGGCTCTGGGCTTGCCTGTGTGCTTAGATCCCTCACGGTCTTCATGAGGCCCTTGCTCGGGGCAGCTCACCTCATCCTCTGAACTTTCCCAGTTTCCTGACATTGTGGATTTCTGTGAAACGATGGCCAACGAGGGCAAGACAGTGATTGTGGCAGCGCTGGATGGGACCTTCCAGAGGAAGGTAAAGATGTCTGTCCCTGGCTTGACAGAGGGTCCTGAGGCGGGAGACAGTATACAAGGTCTCCCTAGAAGTGTGTTCAGAGTAGAAGAAGCTCTTGGCTAGTGGGTGCTCTGAACTGGCCAAGGGGTAGAGAGCAGGAGGGTGCGGCTCTCAAGAAAAGCAGGATCAGTAAAGTATGATGTAGCCTGAATCATGGGGTTTAAGAGAAGCGATGGGGGTGGGGAGAGCTCAGGCTGTAACGCGCCATCACTGGGAGACAGACGGGCATATCATAGCGGCTTACTGGCCAGCTCCAAGCCAGCGAGAGACCCTGTTTCCAAAAACACCACGGTGGACGGTGCAGAGGCACAGCTCCCAACGTTGCTCTCTGCCCCCCCACACACACATGTGAACACGGGCAGAGGAGGGAGGTGCCTGGCTAACTGAGCCCACGTGCCTGCTGCCTTCCCTGCAGGCTTTCGGCAGCATCTTGAACCTGGTGCCCCTGGCGGAGAGCGTGGTGAAGCTCACCGCCGTGTGCATGGAGTGCTTCCGAGAAGCTGCCTACACGAAGAGGCTGGGCCTGGAGAAAGAGGTATTCCCCCCCACACACACACCCACGCGCGCGCTTCTGCCCGAGGAGTGGGCGGGGTTGGGCTGTGGCTTCTGAGCCCCGCGTCACGTGCCCCTCCCACCAGGTGGAGGTGATTGGCGGAGCCGACAAGTATCACTCCGTATGCCGCCTGTGCTACTTTAAGAAGTCTTCAGCCCAGGCTGCGGGGACAGACAACAAGGAGAACTGTCCGGTGCTGGGGCAGCCTGGAGAGGCCTTGGCTGTCAGGAAGCTCTTTGCCTCTCAGCAAGTCCTACAGTACAACTCTGCTAACTGAGGGGACCTGGGGCCTGCCAGCTCCTACTCCAGGTTGGGCTCTCAGAGAGCGGGGGGAGGGCGGGCTGCCATTCCTAATGGGCATTGTGCCTTGGACAGGCTCATCGTCCACTTGCTGAAGCCGTTTTCAGTTCCCCTCTTGGTTGCCGAGATGGCGCAGTGCAGACTGGAGCCCAGACCCTGCCTGGTGGCTAGGGTTCCGCATTCAGCCAAAGGTGAGGACGGAGCTGTCCAGCGTTGTGACACTGGTGGTGCTAGCTTCTTCCTTGTTGGTGGCTGGGTTTCAGTCTCAGAGCCCCACCCTCACCAAGGCTCCAGGCCTCTCCCATTCTCTCCCATTTGTGCCTAAACATTGCCTCGTAGCCTGTATTATATTTGACTATAATTTTTCTCTGCTCAGAACAGAACATACTCAGCTCTTGAGTATGTTTCTTGTGCAGAGTTAACAATATTAAAAAGTTTACTACTTAATGAGAACATGTTTCTCTCTCTCTCTCTCTCTCTCTCTCTCTCTCTCTCTCTCTCTCTCTCTCTCTCGTTTTTTGGTTTTTCGAGACAGGGTTTCTCTGTATAGCCCTGGCTGTCCTGGAACTTACTCTGTAGACCAGGCTGGCCTCAAACTCAGAAATCTGCCTGCCTCTGCCTGCCTCTGCCTCCCGAGTGCTGGGATTAAAGGCGTGCGCCAACACACCCAGCTAGTCTCCCACATTTCTATCTGGTTGGTTTCGGGACAACAATGGCAGAGGAGCTGCTAGAGTCAGGAGATGGTGTTTCTAGCTGGCACCAGGCGGGGGGGGGGGTAGGTTTTGTGAGACAGACGTTCGATAGCTTGAGTTGAGAAAACAGCTCAGATACTCAAGATAGGCCTTGGAGAGTGGGTGGGGCGACACCCTAGAGGACCAGAGACCTGGGTCTAAGGTGCCAGTGTGCCGCTGGTGCTGTGCCCAGCTTTCCTGCCATCTAACTCATTAACTGCTTAAGGCATGTTCTGCAGAGGAGGCCCACAGCTCGGAGCCAGGGCTGTTAGCTTATACTTCAGATTTTGAAAGACACTGCTAGCCGCTATCGACAGCCTCGTCATTGCACAAGAGTTACTTCAGGGGCATGCTGCTTCCTCACAGAGATGGGTGCACTCCCTGCCAAGTCCCTGGAAGGTGTCAAGAGGGGTCAGAGTCAACCTCAGCGGGGCAGCACCCAGGGGCCCTAGCAGGCAGCAGGTCCCTGGCAAGCTGTCCAGAACAATCCATTTTACAGGCGGACGTGGTGGCTATTTTAGGATGCAGTGGAAGGCAGTGTGAAGAATGAGACCCCACTGGGGAGGCTGCCATCCCAAGTTCAAAAAACATGGTCTAGCAGGGCATAATGTTCTAAGCTTTACCCAGCACTCAAGGGGCAGAGCCAGGCGGGTCTCTGAGTTCCAGGACAGCCAGAGCTACACAGTGAGACCCTGTCTAAAACAAAACAAAACATGGTGTAAGCCAGGCAGTGGTGGTGCATGCCTTTAATCCCAGCACTCGGGAGGCAGAGGCAGGGGGATTTCTGAGTTCGAGGTCAGCCTGGTCTACAGAGTGAGTTCCAGGACAGCCAGAGCTATACAGAGAAACCCTGTCTCGAAAAACCAAAACATGGTGTAAAACTAGAACCAGGCTGAGGCAGGAGGTTTGCCTCAACTTGGAGGCTGACCTGAGTTCCACAATGAGACACTGCTCTAGCCGAGCGTGCACCATGAGCCTGGGTTGTTACCTTTGAAAGGCTGGAAGCTGGCTCAGTGGCCTGGCATGAAGTCCAGGGTTTGAAACCAAGCACTTGGGAGAAGTCAGACGGTCACCTTTGGCTGGGTAAGTTTGAGGTCTTGTCTCAAAGCACTACCTTCCAAAGTGTATCCCCCCCCCATCCTGAGGACAACGCGCTGAGAAAAACCATTTATTCCATCTCCAAACTAGTCTACAGAACCTGAGGGCAGGGGTGTCCCCACCAAGTAAGTCTCCAATACATTCAGTGCAGGGGTTCCTGCCCTCCCCACTAGTAGCTAACAGCTGCTTGGGAATATTTACATAAAGCTGGGTGTTCTCTCCAGACAACTCTCATCCCTCCTGCCAGGGGTTGGAGCGAGAAGGAAGTGGTGTCTTGTCCCTCTGCCTGTCCCAGGGCCGGGCAGCCCGGGACAGGCAGCCTGGGGACGGTTGGCACAGTGGCGACTCCAGAAGACAGCGGTGAGCAGAGAGCTGGGTATTGAACCTGAGTGAGGAGGTGGAAGGACAGGCACAGGATCCCCAAGCTTGTCTTTGGGGGAAGAGAGTTGGGGCTCCTGTGGTCTCCAGCAGTGGAGAAACCAGCATGGGTCAAAAACATGGTAGCACTAGCGGGCACCTGCTTCTGGCTCTCTGAGAAGGGGACCGGGGGTTACTAAAAGCAACAAGGAGCTGAGCACGCAGCTGGGTGGCAGCACTGGTTAAGCAAATTCAAGGCCTGGGTTCCATCTACAGTACTAAGGTGGGGGATAAAAAGATCTAGTAAAAAACCCTCCTCGAAAATGCCCTTGAGGCTGGGCGGTGGTGGGCAGTGGAGGCGCACGCCTTTAATCCCAGCACGCGGGAGGGAGAGGCAGGCGGATTTCTGAGTTCAAGGCCAGTCTGGTCTACAAAGTGAGTTCCAGGACAGCCAGGGCTACACAGAAACCCTATCTCACAAAACAAAACAAAAAAAATGCCCTTGAGAATCAGGTGGGTGGCGGTGAAGCCCCTCTGGGCATGGGCACCTGTTCAGGTGTGCTCTGTCTGGCTGCAGCTGGGATGCAGAAAGGTGGGGATTCTTTGGCTGTCAACTGTAACAGGCAAGGGACTAAGTTCTGGGCAGCAACCCTTGAGAGAAGTCCAGAGTAGAGGGGCACCCCCCCAACACCCCTTCCCTGCCTTCTTGTCCCTGGCTGCTCAATACACAGGGGGAGGCTGGTAGCCCTCAGTAGTCTCCACGTTCTGGGTGAAGGGCGGCTGCTGGTAGTTTTCCACGGAGGCACTAGGGTAGGAGGCGTAGGCTGTGTTGGGATCCGGGGTGGGATCCACGTAGTTCTGAATGAAGGCATCCACTCCAGCCTTGTAGCGCTGGTAGGCCAGGGAAGCCAGTACACCCTGTGGGCGGGTGGAGGAGACCCAAGTTGTGGGCACAGCAGGGGACCTCAGTCCTCACCCAAGCCTCCAAACTGCCCTCCCCGTCCACCTACCCAGGAAAAGATGGAGAAGAAGCTGAAGGTGATGGCTGCCCGAGCTGAGTCCGCTCCCACCCAGACACTTTGAGGTTTGGTGGCTGCCCACTGGTTGGTCAGGAAGCAGAAACCAACAAACCACAGGAAGGTCCAGAGAGCTAGGGAAATAAGGGAGAGAGTTGGCTCTAGGAACAGCCTGGATCCCCAGGGTCCAGGGGGGACAGAGAAGGACTCTCCCAGGACTGTGGGCTGTGTAACCTCCGTGTATCGCAGAGGGACTTGAAGGCTAAGGGGTCAGCTACTGGGTGGGGTTGATGAGTAGAGAAACCAGATTCTGTGCTTCTCTTACACCCCAACACCCTTGACTTCCAGAGTCAGAAAGCCTTGTGTGCCATCCCAGGAAATGGGGACCTAAGAGAAGCCTCAGGTGAAGCTCATGACACTCAGCTGCTGTCAGCACCCCCCTCCCAACAGTACCGAAGCCCTGGTACAGCAGTGCCACAGGCATACCTGAGAAGAGCAGGTCGCCAATGACCAAGTACTTGCGGTCAGTGGCATTGCTTATCTGGGAGAAGAAGGCGTCGACCACAAGGAAGAAGGCTGAGGCCAGGAAGGCCAGCACCCCGATGGCACTGCCATAGCGGCAGGCATCCTCATTCTGGTTGAACACACAGCGTAGTTGATCGGATTTGTGATCGTTGATGTAGCCCTCGCCGAAGATGCAGGAGAACACAATCAAGGCCAAGACCTGGGGGAGAGGAGATTCCACGAGCAGTGGCAGACGCCCGCTGGCCATTGCCTCTACAGACCCCGTTAGGGCCTAGAGAGGGGGACCCTAGCGGGACATCAGGGTGACTCTTGTCTCTGCTGATGTCCCCATCTGAGACTGGTGTTTCAACCCCTTCTGGATTGGTGGGGCTGAGGTGACAGGCAGATGGTGGCCAGGGTATCATCAAAGCAGGTGCTGACCACAAGGGGCTGTGGACAGAACAGGCTATTTACTACGAGAAGAGGCGATTCCTAGCTGCCTGCCTACAGAGTGATCTTATTTAGGGTTGTGACTAAGAACAAAGAAAAATCCACCTGGGCTGGGGAGACGGCTCAGCGGTTAAGAGCGCTTGACTGCTCTTCCTGAGGTTCTGAGTTCAAATCTCAGCAACCACATGGTGGCTCGCAACCATCTGTAATGGGATCCGATGCCCTCTTCTGGTGTGTCTGAAGACAGCTACAATGTACTCATATACATAAAACAAATAACTTTAAAAAAAAAAGAAGAAGAAGAATCCACCCATCTCCATTTTGAATGAGATTCGGGTTTCTCTTGGAGGGGGTGTTGGTTGTTTTTTTTGTTTTGGGTGAAGGGATTTCATTTAGCTGTAACTCAAAATGATCCTGCCTCCTGATCCCCCTGCCTCCACCTCTCAATGCTGGGATCATCATGGGTTGGCGTCTGCTTAGACTCCCCCAACTCCACCCCATCCCGCTTGCTGGCAACTGGAACCTAGGGCTCCACACTCACTAGGTAAGTTCACCACCACTGACCTACCTACGCTTTTAGCCCTCCAGGTTGTGTGTGCATTTGTAAGTTTCAGGGTTTTCTTTTCCTCTCTCTCTCTCTCTCTCTCTCTCTCTCTCTCTCTCTCTCTCTCTCTCTTCTGAAACTGGATCTTATTAGGTAGCGGTTGCTGTCCTGGAATTCAGAGAACCCGCCTCTACCTCCAGAATGGAATGCTGGGATTCAAGGCCTATACCACCACACCTGCCCTTATTGGTTGTTGTAAGATAGAATCTCAGGCCGGGCGTGGTGGCGCACGCCTTTAATCCCAGCACTCGGGAGGCAGAGGCAGGAGGATTTGTGAGTTCCAAGACAGCCAGGGCTACACAGAGAAAACCTGTCTCGAAAAACCAAAAAAAAAAAAAAAAAAAAAGATAGAATCTCAGGCTGGAGAGACAGCTCATCAGTTAAGAGTACTGACTGCTCTTGCAGAGGACCTGGAGACCCTCATGTTAGCTCATCACCACCTGTGACTCCAATTCCAGAGGACAAGGTAACCTTCCGACTCTGAGTATCAGGCATGCACGTGGTGTACCTTCATACACGCAGGCAAACACTCATACATGTGAAATAAAACAAGTAAACAGAAATAAAAAAGATGCTGGGCAGTGGTGGTGCAGGCCTTTAATCCCAGACTTGGGAGGCAGAGGCAGGCAGATTTCTGAGCTCCAGGAAAGCCTGGTCTACCGAGTGAGTTCCAGGACAGCCAGGGCTACACAGAGAAACCCTGTCTCGAAACAAGACAAAACAAAAACAAAACAAAACCAGAAATAATGAAGACAGGCTCTCGCTCAGGTTCAGGCTGGCCTGAAGTTCATGACTAGCCTGCCTCAGCTTCCTCAATGCTGATAACCACCTCCCATTTGAGTGAGTTTTAAATAGGATGGGCCACAAAATCAATCACGGAGGGGAAACTCAAGGTATTTCACCTAACCCTCACCCCAACACCCTGCCCCAAGTCGGTTCTTACAGCATCAACCAGCATCTTCCAGAACACCCTTCAACAGCTGCCCTGTTTCCCTCCAAGACTCCCCTAAGGCAAGAGACTCCCCAGCCAGCCAGCCTTCTCCCTACAAGGACTTCCGGCTTCTTTAGCACGTCGGCCCCTCCCCTCCAGAGAACTACTAAGCCTCCAGCCCCACAAAGGTTCCCCCCAGAACAAGGTTCTTGGGGTGGTCAGATCTACAGCCAGGCTCAGATCCCGCAGGAGCCAGGACAGAGGTGGGAAAGTCACCAGCAGAGACTGTCCAGAGTTTGGAAAGCAGCTCCTTTGGAATCGTCCTAGTCATTTCGCTTCCTCCCCACACCCTAAGGCCACTGCCAAGCCCACGTCAACGCGGCAGATGCAACTGAGTCTGTGGGCACCTGGCTGCCTCGACTCGCAGGACCAGAGCGATCCTGCGGGGACGCTCTCCATAGGGCTGTGGAACCGGCAGTCACAAGCCCCGCCCCCAGCTACGGATGAAGCCGGAACTCCCGGACTGGGCGCAGGGTATGGGTCAGGGCTCCTCCTGGCACTGCCATCCTGACTGACAGGGTACAACCCAGGACGGAGTCACTAGATTCCACCGCTAGGCTGGGAGACTCCGGGGAGCCAGGGCACCGCCAAGGCTCCAGGCCCAGACCCCCTGGGCGCAGTGGGGCCAGCTAAAGCCTCAGCGGGCAGTGTTTTCAACCCAAGATATGGAAAGCTGCCCCGCACGCCTGGTACAAGGAGGCTCGCCCCGCTTCTGGGAAGAGAGTGCATTTGGTGGGTGAGCAGACCTGTTGCTAGCCTCTGAGAGGGAAGTTAACTCTCCTTCAGGGCGCCCGGGCCAATCCCCCTCCTCGCACCCCACGTGGCTGCAGAAAGTCCCTTCCAGGTGAATTTCCTAGGCTGGGAGCAGCGGCGTGCCGGCCACCTGCTGTGCCGTGCCCCTCTCCGGTCCCTCCCACTGCCAACAAGGCGACAGGCCTGCCACCCCGGAGAACTTCTTCGGGGACGTCCCGCGCCAGGGCGGCCCGGACCAGTGGTCGAGGGTGCGGCGGGGCCCGGCCCGGAGTTGGGGAGACAAGGTCGGGAGTGGAACAGGCGACAAAACGCACGGACTGGAGGGGACAGAGACGCGGAGGGGCGCGGGGCCCCGCGCTCTCCGCCAGGCCCAGGACGCGCGGCCGCCGCCACCTGTCGCGCTCTGCGGCCCGCGGCCCACCGGCCCCGGTAGCCAGGACGCCCGGCTCCGGGTCCTCTCTGGCCGACTCACCATGCTCACGAGGCGCGTCACCACCTGAGGCTGAGACACGAAGCGCCGCAGGTCGAAGGAGCCGCCCGCGTTGGCCGCGCCATAGGCCCCGCTCTCCATGTCGCCGTCGCCACCGAGCCGCGGCTGGCCGGGAACCAGGCGGATTGCCCCGCCCCGTCCCGTCCCACCCGCGGGGGCGGGGCCTGCCGCCAACGGGGCGGGGCTAACCGCCGGGAATTAGGGGCAGAGTGCCCCTCTGGACTGGTGGAAGCTGGCAGCTAAACTTGTAGCTGCGCAGGAGGCGCCAGGGTGCAGAAGCGGGAGGAAAAGCTCACCCCTGGGAAATATGTCCTACTGAGTTCATCCAGAAAGGATCAGAGAGTTCCCAAGAAGAGACATCCTAGGCGGTCCCCACTTTACACTTACTTACACAGTGCCCTAGTGAAGGTCCTCTCCGGTAAGCCCTCCAGACACCCAAATCCCACCAATCCAGAATCCAGGCTTGTAAATACCTGGATGTCACGTCACCATTCTGCTCCAGACGAAAGGACTGGGGCATAAGCTCTTGCCTAAGCTCAGAGGCCCCCAGTTCCAACCTCTGGACTACTGTAGTAATAACTATGGCCCCCACAGTCTGGCTACTGTTTACTCTGGAGCTAAGCCTTCCAGGCAAAGGGCTCTGAAGGACAGAGTGCCTGCACATCTCTAGACATCATGATCACATGCTGCAAAGCACCTGGTGGTGGTTGTCTCAGGAAGAAAAAGAGGGCAGGCGAATAAGGAGTTCAAGACCACCCTGAGCTATCTGAGATCTAGTCTCAAGTACACACATACTGAGGAATGTAATTTTAAAAATTAAAGCAAATAAGATCGCTAGTTCATAGAGCCCAGCTCCCCCTGCCCCCAATAACATTTAGAAAGGGAACCAGATGCTTAATCTGAAGGGGTCATGTGTCAACCCAGGGCTTCATACTGACTGCCAAGAGGCCTCCAGTTATCCTTCTGTTGACAACACAAACTTGTTGCCAAGGGGACCATGGCTGTTGAGGGGTGTGGAGGGCTGAGAAGTGGCACAGAATGGAGTCATGACAAGATGGCGTTACCACAGTCACTTCAATGAGTAAAGAATAATGAGACAGACTCACCTCAGTAATGAGGGGAGCTGGACAGTAAGGAAGCTGAGGCAGAAACCTGCCCCACCAGAAGGGTCACCACTAGGGAGAACACAGGAGTAGGCACAAGAGAGACTGGGCCTTCTAACAGTCTGTCTGCAACTATCTGCACCCTCCCCACACTAACAGGGCCTGTGACAAGCCGCTGGTAGGTGAGCCCAGGGCTACCTCCTAAAATCTGTCCATACACGCCATGAGTGTTTGATGAAGGAGAACTGGCCGGCAGGACTTTCCTACAAACTCTCTCTCTCTCTCTCTCTCTCTCTCTCTCTCTCTCTCTCTCTCTCTCATCTCTCTCTCTCTCTCTCTTGTCTCAAAAAACCAAAAACAAAACCAACCTTTAGCCATTACATCATTACATGTAATTGGTTTGTGCCTGGGGTGGGTGGGTGGAGCACACGAGATGACACATGTCATAAAAAAGGACACCTTGTAAGACACAGCGCTTGCTCCCTTCACAGGGTGGGTTCCTGGGTTTGAACTCAGGATCCCAGACTTGGCAGCAAACACCTTCACCCATCTCACAAGCCCCGTTTCAGATTTTTGCTTTATTTTGAGACAGTCTTACTATGCAGCCTGACTGTCCTGGAACTCATTTGTAGACCAGGCTAGCCTCTAGCTCACAGGGATCCTCCTGCCTCTGCCTCCCTCATACTGGAACCAGGGGTGTATGCCAGCACCTCAATTTTTCATTTATCTTTTTGTCGTTGTTGTTCCATTCTTTGGGACCAGACTCATGGACCAGGATTGACCTTGAACTCCTCCTGATCCTCCTGCCTCCACCTCCTAAGTTCTGGGATCACAGGCATGAGCCACCACACACAGAAACCTTCTACTGTTGCCCAATTGTTGATGAGCACCCCCTTCCTTAGTTATGCAACCCCACATGGGGTTGTGACCAGAAACCGAAGAAGCTTCAGAGAGCAGGAGCACCCCGTCATCCGCTCGGATGCTCTCTGGTAGCAACTGCCACCGCTCACTAACAGGCAGTCATGCAGCAGGAATCCCACACACGATACAATTTGGGCCTCGTTCACACTAATGCTCTCGATTTCTGGGCCCCTTTTGGGGTATACTACTTTTGATCTGAACTCCCTTTTCTTAAGTTTGTTTTTTTTTTTAAGAATTATTTATTTTATGTATAGGAGTACAATGTAGCTGCTTTCAGAAGAGGGAATCGGATCCCATTACAGATGGTTGTGAGCCACCATGTGGTTGCTGGGAATTGAACTCAGGACCTCTGGAAGAACAGTCAGTGCTCTTACACACTGAGCCATCACTCCAGCCCTGAACCCCCCTTTTCTACTCCCACTCCCCAGGCTCTCTTTTGTTCCATTGGCGGGTTCTTGTATAAGGCAGGGAGGCAAGCCCATGGCTCTGTCTTCTGGTCACAACCTGATGACAAGGGAGTTAGTCCAAGTCAGACAGACTCACTGGGTCATGTTGATGCCGGGTCCACCAGTGAGCTCATTTACCCCACTAAGTGCACCGAATCACCAAGAGGCCACTCGCTGGTCCCTGGTCACATGTCAGTAGGAGCTAGGCCTCTGTACCCATTTTACAGAGGAAAACAATGAGTCTCAGGAAACATGCTCTCCTATGTGTCTGGCCTCTGGAGAAGATGGTCTTGGGAGGATGAACCATAAGGTCCAGCAGGTACCAAGTTGAGATGTTCAAGGACAGACATGGTCACAACCCAAAGGCCAGCACTGGGTGTGCACGGAGATGTCTGATGCTTGGAGCCAGAAGACACAAATGCCCTGGCTACTGTACGTGTCAGAGGTAAAGGCTTGGGAGAGAGGAACCTGGGAGGCCTCACCTCTGCAGAAAGGCTGACAGGTGGGACTGTGTGGTGGGTAGAACTCCTTAGAGGCCCCATGAGACCCATAGGGAAATCCCCCACCAGATGTCGGCTGGGAGCCACGGTGAGGGTGGGGTGTGTAAGGAACTTGCTAGATACTGTAGGCCTTTGGCTTTAACAAGCAGCTTCAGGTTGGGCCTTGTTATACAGACCCAGTCTCACAAGACTAACCTGCTATTCCCACTCAGAACACTGGCTGGTCACAGAGGTGGTCAGCCTCTCGCCCACACCAAGTTCCCATGGTTTACCTGGTCGAGCTCAGCATCCTGGAAGCAATAACGGCTATGGAGACGAGGCTGCCAGCCAAAATGCAGGTGGGTGTCAGGGGCAGCTCCCCTGGGAGAGCGGTCACCAGCTTGGCTCGGGCCTCTGCTATGAAGGGGCAAGGGAGGCATACAGCAACCCTTAGGTCTGTCTTGCCCTGTGCAGTGGCCAGGTTCAGCCCCAACCACCTCACAACTCCCTGCTCCAGGCCCGGAAGGACCCCCTCACCTGGGGGCAGCGGGATGCGGGCGCTGCTGTCCACACCGACATTGTTTTCAGCTTCGCACTGGAACCAGTCGGAGGTCTGGGACAGCGGGAGGGAGAAGTTGGCAGGTTTTCCGTGGAGTGGCCTTTGCTGTGCAAGAACACGCCCACCGTTCCCCACCAAGCGGTAGGTGATGGGGGGGCTGCCTGAGGATGCCAGGCAGGTCAGCTCCACAGTGGGGCCTGACTCCCTGTGGCGCAGGACGAAGTTGGCCTGCAGCTGAGACACTGGCTCTGACAGGGTAGAAGAGAGTAGCACGGATGTCAGGGAGAAGGCTGTCACAACCTCTGTACATTCTCCTCCTGGTATGTCAAGGGAACCCAGAGACTTAATGTAACTGCTACCTATCCCCCAGCCAGAGTGCCCTCTGCACCGAATGTCTACGCTTCCAGACTTCTTGTAGTATACACTATACAATTTTATCTTTAACATGTACTTTAAAGTCAGGCAGTAGTGGCGCACGCCTTTAATCCCAGCACTTGGGAGGCAGAGGCAGGCAGATTTCTGAGTTCAAGGCCAGCCTGGTCTACAGAGTGAGTTCCAGGACAGAGTTCCTTGATCACAGAGATCTGCCTGCTTCTGCCTTTCACACACTGGGATTGAAGGTGTGAACCACCACCATACCTACCACCTGGTGGTGTTAAGTAATTTTTTAAATTGTTTTGGACTAAGATCCTGTGGGAACCATGCTGAAAGTAAAAAAATGGAGCCACAAGAGCTAAGTCCCTCATCGCCAAGCTAACACCAAGCAGTCAATCTGGCAGCACATGCCTGAAATCCTAGCTCTCAAATTTAGAGCAGAAAATAACAAACAAACAAATAAGAAAAATGGTGGAGTGGGGGCTAGAGAGATGGCTCAGCCATTGAAAAAGTGCTTAGCCAGGCATGGTGGCACACGCCTTTAATCCCAGCCCTTGGGAGGCAGAGGCAGGCGGATTTTTGAGTTTGAGGCCTCTGTCTTTTTTTTCCTTTCTTTTCTTTTCTTTTCTTTTCTTTTCTTTTCTTTTCTTTTCCTTTTCTTTTTTTTTTTTTTTTTTTTTTTTTTTTTTTTTTTTTTTGGTTTTTCAAGACAGGGTTTCTCTGTATAGCCCTGGCTGTCCTGGAACTCACTTTGTAGACCAGGCTGGCCTTGAACTCAGAAATCCGCCTGCCTCTGCCTCCCGAGCACTGGGATTACGTCCTGCCCAACCCCGTGCACTGTGGTGTTTTTAAGGGCTAGGGATGCTGGGCTCACAGATCTAATGACACTTCCTTGTTTCTATTAACAAGGAAGTGGTCTCTATGCTGGAAAGGGAAGAAAGAAAGGTCTGGAGTGGCTAGTGTTGGGAATGAAACCAGATGTGGCCACTTGCCACATCTTGGTTGTCTAAGCAAGCCCCTCAACCTCAGAGAACTTCAGTTTGCACAGTGGCCGTGGAGAAGCCGACCGACTCCCACGGGGCTGGGTGCGGTAACTAACAGTAGTCCCTTGAATGCCAGCCATGGCAGGCCCGACTGTGCCTCTGGCTCCTGCCTGGAGACTGTGTCCTCGGTCATCATGGATAGAGTGCAGCCTTGGAGGCAAGCAGTCTGCCCCTGTCCCCACTCTGCTGGCCTCTTGCTCGGTCTCCTCTAATCTCCTCCTCCCTCAGGTCCTCCATTGATCTGCATCCCCCCCCCCCCGCCCCCCAGCCTCGGCAGCTCACACCCTCTGTACTCACTAGCCCACAATTCCCGGTACATCTGCAGCCTGCTGCTGGGTCCATAGGTGCCCGAGTTCGAGGCTGCCTGGCAGGAGTAGGTGAGCAGGTCTGGGCTGGACTTGATCGTGATATTGATGTTGAAGGAGGCCGGCGCGGAGTCATGCACAACCTTTTTTGCCACCAGGACACCTCGGCTAGCCAGGAGAGAGTATGTGATGGGCCGGGGTGCCTCAGGAGCATCACAGGTTATGAGCACTCTCCGGCTTTGGGGATAAACCTCCAATACTTGGTAGGCAATGGTGATGCCTATGAGGAGAACCGGTCAGAGAAAGAAAGAAACCAAGCCGATCAGACACCTAAAGGAAACTCCAGGTTAGGCTGGGCAGTGGTGGCGCACGCCTTTAATCTCAGCCCTTGGGAGGCAGAGGCAGGAGGATTTCTGAGTTCGAGGCCAGCCTGGTCTACAGAGTGAGTTTTCCAGGACAGCCAGGACTACACAGGGAAACCCTGCCTCAAGAAAAAAAGAAGAAGAGGAGGAGGAGGAGGACGAAGAAGAAGAAGAAGAAGAAGAAGAAGAAGAAGAAGAAGAAGAAGAAGAAGAAGAAGAAGAAGAAGAAGAAGAAACTCCAGGTTGACAGTTCTTCAAAGAGTTAAATAACTGGAGCTGGACAGAAGGCTCAGTGGCCAAGAGCACTTCCAGAGGACTTGGGGTTTGGTTCCCAACTCGGGCCACAACCAACTAACTCCGGGTCTCAGGGATCCACATGCTCTCCTGGCCCTCTGAGGACAGCTACAGGGTGGTTCACATGAACTCATGCAGATACATATACAACAACAAATCAGCTGTTGAAAGAAGTGTAGACTTAAGGGTTGAGGGTGTATATCAGTGATAGGATATAAGGCTATCAATCCTAAGACCCTACGATCTGTCCCTAGCACCATAAAAGGGGGGGGGGAGCTCAAAGAATTATCGATTACTCCTAGCCTAAAAGATTGGCAATTGTAGTTCTAGACACATCCCCACGGAAACAAAGTCAGCCTCAGACAGATCCTTACGTGCCTGTCAGGGCAACTCTGGTCATGGCTACCAAGAGGTAGAGGCAGCCTTAGGACCTAACACTGGAACAAGATCTGTGCAACACTGGAACAAGATCTGTGCAAGGACTGTGACTGCCAGTGAGGTCAAAGAAAGAAACGTGCCCAGCAGCTGCCACAGCACCAGGGTAACGTGACTCCACGTCTGAGAAGCCAGACACGAGGGAAACTGGTATATAAGTATACTTTTTGGTTTGTTTGGAGAGATGGCTCAGTGGTTAAGGATGCTTGCCACTCTTGCTGAGGACCAGCATTGGGCTGCCAGGCCCCACAGCAGAGTTCCTAACTGCCTCTAAGTCCAATTCCAGGGGATCTGGCTCCTCTTCTGGCCCTCTAGGGCATGCCTATACAAGTGGCATTCACTCACAAAGTCACAGAACATACATACATATAAGTAAAAATAACAACAATAAATCTTAAAAAAAAAAAAAAAAAATGAAGCAGGCAGGGCTAGCGAGAAGGCTCCGCAGTTAAAGTGGCTCACAGCTACCTATATAACTCCACTTCCAGAGGGAATCCAAGCTCTCTCCTGGCTTCTGTGGGTACCGCCTGCATGTGGTTCACATACATACATACATACATACATACATACATACATACATACACGCACACACACGCACACGCGAGCACACATGCCATGTGACACACACCTTTAATCTCGGCCTTTGGGAGACAGAGCCAGGCAGATCTCTGTAAGTTTAATGCTAGCCTGGTCTGATATTCCAGGACAGTCAAGACTACACAATGAAACCCTGTGTCAAAGAAGAAGAAGGGGAGGGAGAGGAGGAGATAATCTATCCCCCAGACTGTATACATTGCCCTGCTCTACTGGACCCCCTGGTCAGAAGACCCCCACGGAGAAGGCACACCAGGCTCCTACAGACAGACATCTCCTGGGAATCCCCAGGCATCTGAACATAATCCACGTTTTCTCTCAGATCCTAATTCCTATGACTGTTTCGGGGGGACTTTGTGTCTCCTGGCACTGCAGCTGAGTACTGAGGCTAGGGACCCACTCCACACGCCACAGCAGCCCATGACTGGCCCCTGTCCAGCTGCCTGCTCCCCAACACCAACAGAGCCCACTTCTGTAGCTTTTTAAAAACCTTATTAAGTACCTCTTTGGGGTTTTTTGTTTGTTTGTTTTTGTTTTATTTTTGTTTTTAAATCAAAATAGATTTCCAATTTGAGATAGTGGATCCAATGCTAAAGTTAGTTTTTTGTTTTGTTTTGTTTTTTTTGTTTTTTGGGCTTTTCAATACAGGGTTTCTCTGTATAGTCCTGGTGATCCTGGAACTCACTTTGTAGACCAGGCTGGCCTCGAACTCAGAAATCCGNCTGCCTCTGCCTCTGCCTCCCAAGTGCTGGGATTAAAGGCGTGCACCACCACACCAGGCAGTTGGATCCTTTCTGAAGTCTGTCTGACAGACTTCTGGCAAGACTTTTGCCACCTTAATCTTTAGGGACAACAGGTCTCTTTGGGGTCCAAATGAAATGTTTGGGGCTGGACTCTGCCTCACTGAAGAAATGAGTTCAAGGTTAAATTATGGTTATGTTTGTTTGTTTGTTTTTCTCTTTCCCTCATGAGAGACAATGAGCTTGACTGTAAATGTGAAAAGAAAACCAGTCCCTCTCATTTCCATTTCGGAGGCCGGGAATAGAAGCTTGGTTTGCATATGTGCTGACTGTAGCAACCGAGAAAGTACAGTTTGCTCCCAGAGGGGAGAACAAGGCCGGTCTCTCTCCACAGGAGCCGGTGTGGGTGTGGGGAGAGCTGCTGAGGTTTTTGTTGTTTGTTTGTCTTGTTTTAAAGAATTGTGTTTATTTTATGTATGTGCACTGTATTTCTCTTCAGACACCCCAGAAGAGGGCGTCACATCTCATTGCAGATGGTTGTGAGCCACCATATAGTTTCTGAGACTTGAACTCAGGACCTCTGGAAGAGCAGCCAGTGCTTTTAACCGCTGAGCCATCTCTCCAGCCCTGGTTTTTGTTTTTTGAGACAGGGTTTCTCTGTGTAGCCCAGGCCGTCCTGGAACTCACTATGTGGTTCAGGCTGACCTCGAACTCACAGAGATCCTCCAGCCTCTGTCTCCCCAGTGCAGAGAGAGTGTAGATTTGAACCACCACACCCATGGGTACTCTCATTCCTAACCGCCTGGGGTGCTCCCTCCATTCACCCCATCCCTGCAGGAAGCTTGGGTTTTCTTTCTATGCTTGGTTTTATCCTGAGGAGCCCTGAAACATTGCTAATAGCCAAACGCCATCCTCCAGGGTTTGTGAGGGGACAAGGGATCTGTGGCAGGATACATTAGCAGAGCTGCAGCCATGGGCTGAGAGGACAGGAAGGCAGGCCCACCTCCGCCTGGGTACTTTCCTGAGACCCAGCCACCAGCTCTTTTTTTAACCGTGACACTAATAAACTTTTTCTTTTTAACAGAAAATGAGGAAATGGTAGTTTGGTCTGTGCCTCATCCGAGTGAGATCTGCGTCAGCACCGCCCTTCAGCAGAACAGAAGGGGATGCCCAGGGATGCAAGGTGGAGACAGGGAGGAGACTGACTGCCTTCACCCCTTCACCTCGAGGGGCGGGCACAGGAGGTGGAGATGTGGCCGAGGGCCATGGGAGGGGTCCATCTAGGGAAAGGAGGTGAGAGGCAGAGAGGAAGATGGAGGAGGCCAAGAATGGAGCAGTCCAGGGCTGGGACCTGTCCCTGAAGCCCCTCCTTCCTGGCTCTGTCCCAGGACTACTGGGGAGGAAAAGAGAGAGGGGGAGGGGGAGGGAAGGAGAAAGGAAAAGAGAGGAGGGAAAGGAAGATGAAAAGAGAGAGGGAAGACAGGGGGATCTGTTAATCTGTGCATATATATGTGTATGTGTACGTGATATAGTTATACATACATGTGTATGTATGTATAGATAGATAAATAGCTTAGACAGACAGACAGACAGAGGACACTCACTCTCAACTGCTGCCAGAGCAAAGTAGCTTAATCTCTAGATCCCCTGCAGGTCCCCAGCTCCCTCAGCAAGCCCCTCCTTTCCCATAAGTGCACACTAGAGTCCCCCGGCCTTCTCTGCACCCCACCTATTAGGCAGAGCTGTGGGACTTGATGGAACAGGTGAATTTTGCCCCCTGTGAGGCCCTGTGAACGCAGTTGCTTCCTGTGGATCCCTCCTCCTCACACACTCCAAACTCTTCCTCTCCCACCCTGCCCTGTGGGGTGGAGGCCACAATTATCCATCTGGATCCTCTCACACCGAGTCCTCACCGGCAGTAACGTCTTTTTAGCCAAGGCACCTGCCACAAGCATGCAGCTGTGACGCAGATATCCCCAGCTAGATCCCTCTCCCTCCAGTGTGGGGGCTACTCACCGTCTGTCTGCTCCTCTGAGGAGCCACGGGCAGCGGCTGTAAAAGAGGAGATGGGTGAGAGGAAGCCATGCAGAGGAGGGAGACTGTCCAGACAGCTTCCTGCCCAGGCTGACATCTGACAGTGAGGTCCCAGGGACCAGTTAGCACCTCTGATCTCGAGGTTTTTTTTCCTTATCTTACTTAACACAGGGTCTCCCCTATATTCCAGGCTGGCTTTGAACTCAATACGTACCTGAGGGTGGCCTTGGACTCCTGATCTTCCTGTCTCTACTTCCTGAGTGCTGGCCACGAGAGCACACACGTATACAAACACACACACACACACACATACACACCACACCATACACACATACATACACATACAGAACACACTACACCATACATACATGCACACCACACATGCCACATACACCAGTGGAATCCAAATGCAGATGATACCCTAGCAAGGTCACGTATGCATAGGCTGTCTATCAATATCCTGCTCAGACCCTCCCATAGTCTCTCTCTCTTTCTCTGGTTTCCAGGGTGCTTCTGCCTTTGGGTCTCTCTCTCTCTCTCTCTCTCTCTCTCTCTCTCTCTCTCTCTCTCTCTCTCTCTCTCTCCTCTCTCTCTCTCTCTCTCTCGGACTCTCTTTAATACCCCATTCCCTGAACCTACTCTCTCAAGGCCCTTCCCATGATATCTGCAGGAGACTCACCCAGCATGGCAAAGAAGAGCAGCTGAAGGAGTGCCATGCTTCTGTGAGGTTGGGGCTGCGTGCGGCTCAGGCTGGCCAAAGCTTCCTCGTCTGGCCTCTTCACCCCAAGGCTCCTGGGTGCTCCTCGGGTGGCTGCCTGCAGCTAGGAGATAACTTGAAGGTTGTGGCTCTCCAGGGGCCCCAATACCTTACAGGGCTGGTTCCAGGGATATCTGTGTCCTCCCCCTTGTTACCTGCAGGGGGAGGGAGGGGGTGAGCGTGTGCCTACTGAGTTTGGGATGGGTAATGATCCTGGGGCACCTGCATGGGGGTAATGTTAACACAAGGGCTCTCCTTATCAAGGAAACCCGGAGAATAGGTGGGTTCCTGTTAAGGGGCAGGGAGGGGAGGTTCATGTCATTATTGATCTCCATTTGAGCACCACGCACCAGGCATCTGCTATAGCTAGCTGGTGCATTCTGTCTCCACCTTAGACCTCAGGTGGGATGAGACTGTCACCTGAGAGTGTGGAGCCCAGTGCTTTAGTCTTGTCCTTAAAGGAGTTCAGAGAAAGGCAAGGTCGTCCCTTAAGGACCCAGATCCAGCCTGACCTGGACAAAGGAAAGTGGGCCATGCCACCAACACTGGTGTGGCCTGGGCAGAGCCATTCCTTCCGAGCCTAAGGCTACACCAGGGCCAGACCCACAGGGACTGAGGGGCAGAGAACTGAAGAAGCAGGTAAGATGGCACTGGATCGTGCTACCTCACGGGAGGTCACCCATATCTGCCCACCCATGTGGGTGAACTCTCCGCCCCCACCCCACCCCTTGAGTCTAGACCTGGGTCTGCCGACTAGCCTGTGGCTTCCTGGGCAGGCTCAGTGACTGCTCAGGAGATGCCTGCTTTGACAGTGCCGTCACAGCAGAGGACTCCTGCTGCCAGGGCACAGCCCGTGTCACCTGTAGATGCTCCACAGAGCCTGACTGGCCACTGCACTCCAGCCCCTGTCCAGCCCTGTTCTCTAGGAAGGCCACTCTAGCCTGGGCCCCTCTTGCCACTCCTACAGAGGACTGTAGCTCCGCAGCCAGGGAGCAGAGGGGGAAGCCACGGGAAGATCCAGCAAAGGAGGCAGGTGGTCACCCGCTGTGTGCACCTCACAGTAAGGCCCTTGAGCCAGCTCTGACACTCAGCAGTGTGCACCAGGCCCACGCACGCTTTGTTAAGTTTCTCCAGTGGGAAATCAGGGAAAGGGAGAACGTTTTGACTTAGTTCCCCACAAAATTACTGTTCTTTAAGAATTAGTTTTTTTTTTTTTTTAAGATTTATTTATTTATTATTTATGTATGTGAGTACACTGTAGCTGTACAGCTGGTTGTGAGCCTTCATGTGGTTGCTGGGAATTGAATTTTAGGACCTCTGCTCACTCCGGTCAACTCTGCTCACTCAGTCCCTGCTCGCTCCGGCCCAAAGATTTATTTATTTATTATTATATCTAAGTACACTGTACCTGTCTTCTGACACACTAGAAGAGGGCATCAGATCTCATTATGGGTGGTTGTGAGCCACCATGTGGTTGATGAGGTTTGAACTCAGGACCTTCATAAGAGCAGTCAGTGCTTTTAACTGCTGAGCTATCTCTCCAGCCCCAAGAACTAGTTTTTTTATTTTATTTTATTTTAATTTTTTTATTTGTGATCCTCCTTCTACTGAGCACCAGAGCCTACCTGTGCCCCTCCAGGTCTCATTGTCCCAGGAACCCTGTCTTGGTGGCCCAGGGAATGGGACCCCACCCTCCAGGGTTTACCTCCTATGGTACATTTCTACAAGTCTCAAAGGGTAAACCTGTACCTGCCACGGCAACCCTGGCATTTAGAAGCACTTAACTGGTGTTTGCTTACAGATGGGAGGGGGGAGTCATGCGGTGGGTGGTCAGGCCTCTGAAGCCAGGGAAGTCTCAGGAGGGCCTGAGGTGGCCAAGTCTTCAGAGGTCACCCGAGAAGACTCCAGCGTCTGTGACAGAAATCAAGGCAGTCCCTGCAGATGTCTCAGCTGGGTGGAGGGGCCCATGATTGTCACCCTCTGTTGCCTAGGCAAGCAGAGGCAAGAGGGTCAGGAGCCCCAGGCCAGCCTGGGCTGCATCTCCCCAGGTTCCCTCTGCCTCCCTGCGAGCGGCTCTGCACCCAGCTTGGACCTGGGTGCTTTAAAATGTCCTCTTGGAGCTGGGAGCAAGACTTTAATCCCAGCACGTGGGAGGCAGAGGCAGGAGGATCTCTGTGAGTTTGAGACAGACCTGGTCTACACAGTAAGTTGCAGGACAGCCAGGACTGTGTAGAGGGACCCTGTCTCAAAACCAACACACAACAAAAAACAAAAACAAAAACAAACAAAAAAACAGAACCCCAAATCAAAAGAGAAACAGAAGCTGTTCCCAGGCTGCTGGCTACAACCAGGTCAGCCACCTCAAAGTCAGTAGGGATTTCTTAGCTTCAGAACTTTATAGAGCGTTCCTTCCACGCGGTGGGTTCAAAGCCACTGCAGTTTCCAACTTCAAAGCTTCTCAAACTCAGAGAACAGAGGGAGGGGAGGAGAGAAGGAATCCCAGATACAGCACCCCTGCCCCGCCTCTGCAGCCCCGTGAACATACCCCCTCCACAGGCTCTCAGTGCCAGGTACAGGCCTGCTCTCTCAGAGCCTGGCAGGGAGTGAACTTTCACCACTCAGAGGCTTAGTGTCACTCCCAGGGAAGGCTGAGAGAACAGTGTTCTGCAGGGGTGTGGCCACTGTTGGCATTTCGTGTAGGCTCCGCCCCACAGTTACCTGGCAATAGCTAGGCATGCCTGACTCACTGTAAAAGGGGCTGCTCACCCGCTCCTCTCTCTCTTGCCTTCTTGTTCTCTTGCTCCTGACCCACCTCTCCCCATCCATTCCTCTCTCCTCTCTCTCCACATACTCATGGCTGGCCTCTACTACTCTCCTCCCTCCTCCTCCTCACCCCTCCCCATGCCCTGAATAAACTCTATTCTGTACTGTATCATAGTGTAGCTGGTACCTCAAGGGGAAGGGATGCCTCAGCATGGGCCCACAGAGGCACCCCCTTCCCCCACACCATACCTCATTTCCACCAAACATATCCCTGGCCTCCCTTTCTTCCTATAAAACACAACAGCCATGGACACTGATCTGCTTTCCCCAAGGGACCCAGACATTACTGAATGTCAGCATGCCATTCTCAGGCTCTGGAGTGGCTTCTGAGCCCACATACTTGGTTCGAGCCCCAGCCCTGCTCCTTGCAGAGCATGGCTTCACCTTTGTAGGGGCACAGGAATGCAGGTTTGTTCCAGACCAGCTCTTGCAGCCTCATGGAGAGAAATATACAAACGTTTCTGAGAGCAACTCTTGTCCAAGAAATTCCAGTATTTCATATATATATATATATATATATATATATATATACACACACACATATATATATACATTTATAAATTGCATCCATGAGTTTATATACTGTTATGTATAGAACACTCAAAAAATTGAAGGAATGAGATAAAATAGAGGTAGACATTCTCATGTTCTTCCTGAGAGTGTATAGCTCGCTTTGGAGAACCTTGCTAGAGGCCCAGGAGCCATCTGTAGGCAGTGGTTGGGGGCTGGGGGAGGGGCAGAGATTGTGGGTGTACGGAGGTGGTGGAAGGGCTGGGAGTGCAGGAGGCGCTGGAGGAAGCTGCGGCAGAGCCAAGGGACGGGGGTCAGTGCTACAGCTCTGTGCGGCTGGGGAAGTGAAATCTGGAGGCGGGAACCAAGGCACTGGGGGCTCCGAGGCTCGAGGAGCTCAGCCTGTTGGAGGGTCCCAGCCTGGGTGTCCTGGGACCGGGCGAGCCTGGGCATGGGAATCCGGGACAGAAGGATCGTGGACGCGAAATTCGAGAGTGAGGGGACCCGGGCTCTGGGCTCAGCTCTGGCAGCAGCCGCGACAGGTCGTCCACCAGGTGCCACTTCTCCTGGACCTGCTGCAGGGGAAAGAAACCAGATGTTAGTAGTTGTAGCCAAAACCCACGCCCACAACACAGCCTGAAGCCACGCCCCTGCCAGGATCCGTTCTCCACGCGGCAGGAGGCCACTAGAGGCCCCGCCCCTAACCTAGGACCAGGAAGCACCATGGTCCCACCTCCAACACCTCCCACCTCCCTCCTTCCCAGACCACGCCCATAACCTAAGGCTGTGCTTCAACCCAAGGCCACAGGCCCACTAAAGTATGCTGCCTGTCACGGGAGCCAGGGGTTCCTTCCTAACCTGGAGGTAGACCCGCCACAAGGAAGAAACCCACCCTCCCAGCTCGGTCCTTCAGAGTAGCTAGCTACACACTTCTCAAGGGTCAGGCCGATGCACACTCACCCACACCAGTTGCTTCCTCAGCCCCTGGATGGCTCTGGCATTCGCCCGGGACTGGGAGATGCACACGGTCAGGACGATGCTTAAGGCAGATCGAACTCCAGGTCAGTCACCTCTCAGATCACAGTCATCCGGCCTGCCTTCCTTGCCCTTCCCCCAGTCTCTGTCTTTGAGACAGGGCCTTGTCCTGTAGCCCAGGCTGGCCTGGAGCTCACTCTGTAGGTAGGGTGGCCTCAAATTCACAGCAATCCTCCTGCCTCAGCCTCCTGAGTGTTGGGATTACTTACAAGTGTGCACTATATCACACTGGCTCAACTGTCTCACCTCAGATCTGTGCCTTATCGGAAGACACCACCCTCCACCCACCACTCCTTCCCACAGCCCCACACCCCGAGTTCTCCAGCATGGCAAATTGGTTCACCCGGGGCTGTGTTGGTACCTATCTTTGAGCCCCCATTTCCCTGGCTCCTGCACTCCAGAACGCTGTCTAGAGATATACACTTGTACACCACCCCTGGGGAAGGAGCCAGACCCCTGGAGTTCTCCCCTCTGTCCTGCTGTAGTCACCTGAGCAGAATGAGGAGTGGGAAGCTGAAGGCATGGGAACTGAGGTAACGGAGGGCACGCTGGCCAGGAAGTGGGAGCTGGAGGGCCACCAGCTCGGGTACCACCTGCCAGGGGGCCGAATAGTTTGTGAAGAGGCCGCAGTCCCAGGAGGAGTGGGTGCTGGAGAGATGGGAGCCGACAGGCTTGTCAGAATCTGGGGTAGGAGTTGCTGGGCCAGCCTCCCAGTCACCAGCCTTGTCACCTGCTGATGACGTAGGCCAGAGGAACTGCAGCCAAAAGCAGGCCTAGGAGCAGCACCAGGTGGAAGAAAAAGGTGGAGCTGGAGGCTCGGAAACGCCGTGGGGAAGCCCTGGAGTTCCTCAGGAGGGTGTACTGGAGGTGGGTGGTAACAGCACTTACTGGGGGTTTTGTAGACCACGGAGTATGAGGTCCAGAGAAGGGAGGGGCAGAAACGGATGCAGCCTCAGAGTGCCCAGGGGGGCCGCCTGAACCAACCCCCTCACCTTCTTGATGTAGAAGGTGAGAAAGAGGAAGACACTGTTGAGTAGTGGCAGCAGGGGGCAGTAGAAGAGGCCCATCCAGGTGACAGTCTGTGCAGCCACGATGTCCAGCACATTCTTAGGCACCAGGAATTCCTCCCGGTCTAGCCAAGTCCAGAACCAGCCAGAGAAGCGCTCCACTAACAGCCTGGGGTTGGGGGTGGGGGGGACCTGGGTACACTCCAGGCAAGTATGCGAGCCACACCCACACGGGTCATCCCTATGGGTTTGGCTGTGGCCTCCAGCCGTCCCCCGGGGCGTGCCCATATAGCTCACCTCCGAGGCAGACTGACCAGGAAGGCGAAGGCTACGGTGAGCAGGAAGTTGAAGATGATTAATTTATATAATTCTTCGCCCACCGAGTTCTCCCAGCATTGCGGTGCAGAGGGGGAAGGGGGGTCGAAACCCATCACTATCCTCAAGTTCCTCCAGATTCTCTCCCCTCACTCATTGCTTGCCGGGGGTGTGGGGGGCGTGGGGGAGAGTGGGTTGGCAGCTAGGGTGGGTCTCGGTGCCCGTCTGCAGTCAGACATGACCTGGGGATAGACTAGAGCGGAGGACACCCATGCCAGGAGAGCTACAGCAGGGTGCCGGGCGCCCCCTTGGCGCATGCTGTGGTATAGCAGCTCCGTCTCAGGCTACTCAAGAGCGATCCCGGGGAGCGACGAGGACTAAAAGGGACCTGGCTCTGGAGTCTGAGGTGGGGCTTTGTGGGGAAGGATGGGGCTGCAGGCCACCTGGTAGTCGCAAGCGTTGTAGCCGTAGGACTCGCAGCTGGTCTTGTTTCTGCCTACGCACAGCACCGTCTGACCCAGGGAGAAGGAGAACATGCCCAAGCTGGCTAGCTTCAGCACCACGCACCTGCGGACGAGGCGTGCGTCATGCGAGGATGTGTCAGAGGGTCTGGGCCCCATCTATCCAGGCTGCTGCCCGAGATCCCGAGTCCTGGGCACTGCCCCTCTTTCAAAGCTCAACCTCCGTCCAGCCTGCTTTATCTCCCACCAGTGTTTCTCAAAACTCGTTCCTCAAACCTGATTCTACAGAGTCGCAGGGAGCGGGTCCTGTTTCTAAATCAGTTTGGGAAATACTGCGTCGGCCAGCTATACTCCTTGCTGCCAGCTTTACGATTTACTCTGACAAGTCCCACAAGAGAAACTCCACACCTTCCTGAGTCCTCAGAGCCCCAGTTCAGACAACACTTTCTTCCTCCTTTTTTATTTACTCTGTAGCCCCGCGGCTGGCCCGGAACTCACTATGTAAGCTAGACTAACCTCAAACTTACATTGCCTATGCCTCTCAGGGCTGGTGTTAAAAGTGAGCACAACCATGCCTGGTCACCTGACTGTGTGTGTGCACACTCTCACGCATGGGGCACGTGCACGTGTGTTGGGTACACTCACCTGTACATGCACATAAGACTAGAGGTTGACTTTAGGTCTCTATTGCTCTCTACTTACATTTTTAAAATGTATTCTTGTTTATTTGGGACAATGTCTCACCATGTAGCTCAGGCTGGCCTGGGACTCCTGTGAACCAAGTTGGCCTCAAACTCTGCCCTCCTGTCTTTGACTCCTGAATGCTATTTTTATTTTTATTTATTTATTTATTTACTTATTTAGAGACAGGGGTTTCTCTGTATAGCCCAGGCTGTCCTAGAACACACTTTGTAGACCAGGCTGGCCTCAAACTCAGAAATCCGCCTGCCTCTGCCTCCTGAGTGCTGGGATTAAAGGCATGCGCCACCACGCCCGGCTACTATTTTTATTTTTAAAATTATGAGTTATATGTCTGTGTGGGTGTGTCCCTGTAAATGCAGTTATCAGCGAAGGTCAGAGGGATTGAACGTCCCTAGAGCAGCTGCCTGATGTGGATGCTGGGAATATAATTTGGGTCCTCTGGAAGGAGCTGTGCCTGCTGAGCCATATTTCAACTGTCCACTTTAAAATTTTATTTTGAGACAGGGTCTCTCACTAAACCCAAAGCTCAGCATTTGAAGTCACACAGAACAACCAACTCTTGGGATCCACCCATCTCCCCGCCCCCAACGCTGCTGTGCAAGTGGACTGTTAGCCTGAAACCTGGCCGGTACAGTGTCTGTGTGACTAGAAGGACTGGCAACTGAGGCTTAGTCTCCAGTTCAGCAGGAGCCGAGAGGCAGGGATGGCTGCCATTTGGAGTACCTTAAAAGACAAACAAAAAACCAAGCCAGTGTGCTGGAGCAGTGGCTCAGCAGTTTAGAGCACCGACTGTGGTTTCAAAGGATCCTGGTTCAAATCCCAGCAAGTACTTGATGGCTTACAAATGTTTGAACTGTCATTTAGGGAAGCTGGAGAGATGGCTCAGTTAAAGGCACTGACTGCTCTTCCAAAGGTCCTGAGTTCAATTCCCAGCAACCACATGATGGTGGCTGTAATGGGATCTGATGACCTCTACTGGTCTGTCTGAATCATATAAAGAAAATAAATCCTTAAACCAAAACCAAAACCAAAGGCAAGCCTTGGACAGTGATGCACATCTTTATTCCCAGCACTGGGAGGCAGAGGCAGGCAGGTCTCTGTGAGTTCTAGGCCAGCCTGGTCTACCGAGTGAGACTCTTGTCTCAAAAAACAAAACAAAAAAAACCAAAACAAAACAGCAAACAAACTGTGATCTGTTGATTTAAGAGCTCACTTTTCTAAGGATGCATTGTGTGCTCCAGCGTTGATGGCCTGGGTGCTCCCAGGTGAGTCCTCCCTGTCTGTCTCCCACCTCAACACAGGAGTGTTGGGGTTACAGATGTGTGCTACCACATCTGGCTTTGTACCCGTGTTCCAGGGAGCCAAACTCAGGCTGTCAAGCTTGCGCGGCGTGGGCTTATACCCTCCGAGCCCTCGACAGATGTTGACTTTGATGGTTTTGACAGCATCTTGCCGTGTAGCCCAGGCTACCTTTGAACTTGTGACTCCCTGCCTCTGCATCTCAAGTGCCTGGCATGGGTTGTTTCTTGTGGTGTGTTTCAAAGCAAGTCAGAATTGACCATGCGGGATGCAGAGGAGGAGAGAAGGCGAGACCCAGAGAGGTGAGAGAGAGAGGAGTTTCTGAAGCTGACGAGGTACACAGGCAGGAAACTGGTCCAGCGTTTCCAGGCTGAAGATCAGGTGCCCAGCCCTTACGCTTTGCAGGAGTTGTGTCTCAAAGTGATGAATTAAAAAAATTTGGGGGGGGGGGCTGGTGAGATGGCTCAGTGGGTAAGAGCACCTGACTGCTCTTCTGAAGGTCCAGAGTTCAAATCCCAGCAACCACATGGTGGCTCATAACCATCCATAACAAGATCTGACGCCCTCTTCTGGAGTGTCTGAAGACAGCTACAGTGTACTTACATATAATAAATAAATAAATCTTAAAAAAATTTTTTTTTTTTTTTTTTTTTTTGGTTTTTCGAGACAGGGTTTCTCTGTATAGCCCTGGCTGTCCTGGAACTCACTCTGTAGACCAGACTGGCCTCATACTCAGAAATCCGCCTGCCTCTGCTTCCCAAATGCTGGGATTACAGGCGTGCGCCACAACGCCCGGCTTCGTTTTTTGAGACAGGATTTCTCTATGTAGCCCTGGCTGTCCTGGAACTCACTCTGTAGACCAGGCTGGCCTCGAACTCAGAGGCCTGTCTGCCTCTGTCTTCCAAGTGCTGAGATTAAAGGTGTGTACCATCACAGTAACACCTTCCATACCCCCCCCCCCGCAAACTGCGGGATTTTTGTGAGTGTTCACAGCTGGTCTGACTCCCCAAAGCCAAAGACTGTCCCAACCCTTCGAATGGCCCTCCACTTGGTGCAGGCTGATGGCGCCCTTCAGGGGAAGCCTCAGATTTGGGTCCCTAAGGTTGAATGTTCTAAAAGCACTGCTCACCTTCCCTTGGGTGTAGTGAAGAAGATGAAAGTCTTCCAGTTCAGGGCCTGAGGACCACAATGCCACACCCCAGTATGCTCACCAGATCAGTGTGAGGTTGACTTCAGTGCCAGGAGGGTAGTTCTCCAGCTGGATCAGGACTGTGAACAATTGGGGGCCTAGGAAGTTGACCAGGGAGATGACTCCAGGAGGCAGGTACTGGAGCACCAGAAAAAGGGACTCCTGTGGGGAGTAGGAGGGGAGGTCAGGATCTCCATTTTCTCATCTGCCAAGTGGGGGCACTCACCTCCTCCCACCGTTCACACCAGAAAACGGTAAAGCGAGAAATACAACTCTCCTGTACCTCCTTGTTGTCCTGTGAGTACTTGGTGGCCCAGAAGATGGCGCTGATGGCTCCGACCACTAGGAGCACAATGAGGAGGTTGGTGCGAAGGTAGGTGAGCAGGCGGCAGGCCTTCTGGGCCCGGGTCTGCTGTTGAGCCAGCTCCACGAGGCGGCCCTCTTCCAGCTCCATCTGATGGCAGCAGAGAGGGGCCCTGAAGCACTCCACATCCACCCTCACCCAATCACTAACCACCCCTGATGAGACACTCTCTCACTCAGCTACACACACATGCATGCGCGTACATGCCTTTTGTTGGGTTTTTAATTTATTTTTACACTGTATGTGTGTGTGTGTGTGTGCGTGCACGTGTGCACGTGCGTGTGAATGCTATGGTGCACACATGGAGGTCAGAGTAGGAGCTGGTTCTTTCCTCCCCCCACCATGTGGGATCCGGAGATGAACTTCAAGTCGGCAGTCTGCAGAGAAAGGCCCTTTTCCTGAAGAGCTATCCTGCCAACCCCTCCCTGAGACAGGGCCTTGTCTCATAATCTTAGCTGGCTGGGCACTTCCGCAATTGTAGCCCAGGTCGTAGCAAACTCAGGGCGATCTCCCTGCCTCAGCCCTGGATCCCAGTGCTGGCATCAGACGTGTACGTCATACCTAGACACATTTACATATTTATTTATTTTTTAAGGCAGGGTCTCACTATGTAGCCCCTGGCTGACTTGGAAATCACAGACATCCTCCTGCCTCTGCTTCCCAAGTGCTAGGATTAAAGACATGTGCCAGTAGGTCTGGTTCACACATTCTTAGAACATTTGTATGTTCTCAGACACAGCTGGTTCACACGGCTTGTTCACGGTCGCACATGGTCCTGTCACACTTGTACTCGTCTGAATGTACACTGTCAATGTTTTCACACCGGGCACACACGTGCATGCTCACGCAGCCCCTCACCCCCCACTTTCATTGCCAGCCACACGTGTGCACTCTGCCACACATCCTGCCCAACACACCTTCAGCTCGTTGCTGATCTCGTGCTTCTTGATGGTGGCGGCTTCCCACACCCGGATGCAGAAGTCCCAGGATGAGAACACTTTGGCGCTGAGGGGCGTCCTGTAGCGCTGGCCCAAGAGTGTCTGCTGTGGTAGGCCTTCTGCCATCCTGGCGGAAGGGGGAAGGATTTCTGTGGGGGTCCCTCTACTCTCGCCGTACAGGAGCCAGAACCAGGGATGAGTCTCACCGCACAGTGATCGATCTGCCAACCAGGGATCTCCTTGGCCTGGGAAGGATGGCCAAGGATGGAGGCCTGGAGGACGTGGGGTCTTCCCTCACCTCTGCAGTATCCCACAGAAGCAGAGGAGCAGGCAGGCCATCGGGCTAAGGAGGTAGGCCAGGCGGACGCTGTATGTGGAGCTGCTCTCTGGCCCTGCTTGGTAGGCACCGTAGAAGAGATAGGTGTTGTTGAAGGCCTGGAGATACAGTGAGGGCATCTGAATGAAGCTGAATGCAGGGCCCTGAAGTGCTTGCTCTGGAAGGACAAGACCTCCCTTCCTGTCCCAGGCAAGCCTTGAACCTGAAATCCTGCTTCAATCTCCAGGGTGCTGTGCTCATAGGTGTACGCCGCTGTGCCTGGCCTAAGAGCATCCCTGTTTTACTCACACTCAAAGAAGCCAGGTGACTTGCCCAAGGCTGCACAGATTTGGATCCAGGACTCAGACTACTGGCTCAGTGGCCTCCAGGAATTGGGAGATACTCCCCCCAGACCCCAGGCAGGGTTTCTCTAGGTAACCCTGGCTGTCCTAGAACTCTCTAGATGAGGCTGGCCTTAAACCCAGAGACCGGCCTGCCTCTGCTTCCTAAATCCTGGGATTAAAGTTGTGTGACAAGAAGAAAAAAAAATAAATAAAATAAAAATTAAAAAAAAAAAAGTTGTGTGCCACCACACCTGGTGGGAGGTGCTTTATTTTACAGGCCTGGACTCCTTCCTCCATTTGTCTCTTGCTCCAAGCTGGATTCTGTGGGTCATGGGGACATGTCCCTGTATCTGGCCTTGCTGGCTTGTGGAAAAGTCTCCCTTAAAAGCCAAACATCTCTCTTGAGGGAGCAGGGATCCTTTCAGAATGGAGTCTCCCAGATGTCCCAGAACATACCCCACTTACTCTGCCAGTTAAAATATTCCAAAGTGGGTTGTGAAACCTTGGAATGTCACTCTGAGGCAGGGGGCTGCCAGAGCACTGGAGGCCTGCTAAGTGAGAAGAGAAAGGCATCAGGACAGGGTCCCACAAACATGTGACACTCTTAACCTCCCAACTCCACTGTCTACCCTATACCGAGGCTGTCTGAGTTTGTGCTGGGCGGCATCTGGGCAGAAGGTCCTGTGGAGGAGAGTCCAAAGCTAGCCCACGCAGCTTGCCCAGCACGGGACAGCACTCACTCAGTTTCAGGGCAGGGCCATGTTCAGGGGGGCGGAGCCAGACCAGGGGCAACAGCACAAAGCAGGCAGTCAGCAGCATGGTCAGCAGGTTGAGCAGCAGCAGGAAGCGAAGGAAAGTGAAGTAGGACTGGATCCCGGTCCCGAAGAGGCCTACGGGAGAAAAGCAGGGAGAGTCAGCCACGTTGAGAATCCCAGGGCTGTGTGATGTGTGCCAATATGGTCCAGCCCAGGGCAAAATTAGGGCTTCGCGCCGCCCCACAGCACCACCCCAAAGATCTGTAACCCAGCTAGGTGTGCACAGGAGGAATCCGAGGGGTGTACAAGGATGGAGGGGCTGATGAGGGAGGTGGGAAGTGCAGGTCGGCATGGGATCCTACCCCCAATCTCGTAGAGAGCTCCCTCCCAGAGACCAAAGCCTCGGGCCAGCCGTTGCTCTGCCTCCCTCAGGTGCTGTTGCGCCACCCGCCTCGGGCGATGCCACCGCTGCCAGGAGGTCTTCACTCCCTCGGGCTCCCGCAGTTCCCTGCAGGACCGTGGTGACAGGGGGCGCCCTTGAGTCATCCATCTGACAGGTGCATCCTCCGGTTCCTCCCCCCCGCCCCCCCCCCCGCGGCTCGTCCAGTGTCGCTGAGCGACACCCACCGCGACACCCACCGGATGAAGCGCTTGTCTGCCATGGCGTAGGGCAGCATCCGTACAGGCGTCCGGGAGGCGCATAGCCGCTCCACTTCTTGTTCCCACAGCTCCTCCGAGGCCGCCTGGGGTTCAGGCCTTCGTGGGGCTGCTCCTGACTGCATCGACCACTGGCGAAACATCCCAGTGGGCGCGCGGGACAGACCCTTGCTCTTAGGAGCTCCACCTTGGCCCTGCCAGTGTCCACAAATGAAAGGAAGCCTGCTGAGGTCGAAGCCGGGGGCTGCCCCACTTCACCTCTCAAACAGACCGACTGACCAAGGCCTTAGTCTTCCTTCCGCCTGTCAAGCGCGGTGAAAGACCTCCAGGATATGAGGAGAGAGAAACCGCGGGCAAAGGTTGGTTGCCCTAAACGTTACCTTACGCTTTAGAAAAACACAATCCCCACTCTTTTCCCATGTGCTGATTGGCTTTTGGTAAGTCACCCCTGTCTGGAACCCCGACAGCTCCTAGAATTCAGCTTCCTGCATCACCCCAGCTCTAGATGTACTAGGGCTCTGTTCTGTGTAATTTCTTTTTTCTTTTTCTTTCTTTCTTTCTTTTTGGGTTTTCGAGATAGGGTTTCTCTGTGTAGCCCTGGCTGTCCTGGAACTCACTCTGTAGACCAGGCTGGCCTTGAACTCAGAAATCCGCCTGCATCTGCCTCCCAAGTGCTGGGATTAAAGGCGAGCGTCATCACTGCGGGGACCTGTTCTGTGTGTTTTGTCCAGGCTGGGTCTGCTCTGGACTTAAGGGACCCAGAATAGGAGGCGTGGCTACATCCCCAATCAAGAGAAAAGAAAGGACCCCCCAAAGCATCCGGAAGGAAGCAATAGCTCTGCCTTCCCCCTCTCACCTTCCTTATTGTCACGCTGCAGCAAGCGGCTCACAAAGAGGCAAGGGACCAAGCTCCCAGAAGAGCCCCCTCCTATGACCAGCTCTTGACACACCAGGCAGGGTGGTGAGGGAGTGGGGTGGGGTCACGTGACAGGAACCTCGCGGGTGGGGGCCCACCGCGTCTCCTCCCCTCCACCCACTCCCGCCTTCCTTCTGCAGTTTCCTCTGCCTCTGCCTGCACTTCCCGCCCTGGAGGAACACGGGGCACAGGTGAGAGGCGCGGGTGGCACCAGGCCGACCTGCTTTACTGTGCTCCGGCTCCTGCAAGCCCCCTTCCTGGCCGCCAGTCCTTAGGCGTGTCCTGGTGCGGGGACCCTTATCTGCGGTCCGCAGTCGCCCCGGAGAGCACGCTAGTGATGGGTGGATGGTCCCAGCACTGGAGTTGCTGGCTCTCCGGATCCCTGGAGATTTTTTTCTTTTCTTTTTGTGCTATTTCAAGACAGGGTCTCACTGTGTAACTCTGTCTTGGCATTCATCATGTAGACCAGCCTGGCCTTTGAACTCACAGAGACACTTGCCCAAGGCTGGGATTAAAGAAAGGCCTGTGCCACTATGACTGGCTGGCAGGTTATTTTTGAACTGACTGCCTTCACGGCAGGCACGGCCCTCCCTGTTGCTATGCCCTGGCCAGGCTCTGGCATCAAGCCCAACCTAAGTGCTGAGCAAGCAGCTTCTTTGTGCTCGTCACTTATCATTCACTGACTAGACCTTTAGGAGTCATCTTGGCCAGTTCCCAGTTCTGGGAGACCCAGCCTTTCCTCCCTGTTCACCCCTTTTAAAACCTCATTGTCTCCGCTCTGGATTCTGAGTCTCCCAGTGTCCCTGCCCACAGGCTCTGTACTCCCAACAAGTTCACACAGGAAGGCGCCCCAGGAAATGGCTTTCAAATTGGCCAAAGTCATGCAAAATTCAGAGTAAGAGCAAGGAGTCAGCTAGGGGGCTGAGGGGGCTGGATCTGCAGGCTGAGACTTCCGGTGCCCAGACACCGCTTGGTAAACCCACCCAGGCACAGAGAGACAGCTGCGAAGGAGCGTCTCTCCCCTCCCCCTCAGGCTTCATCTCCTTCCGGTATCCCACGCGTTTCCTGGGGGCTGTTAGCCTTCTGAGTGTGTGGGAGGGGGCTTGTCTTTCCCTTCTACTTCTCACGGTCACCGGTCACCCTGTCTGTAACTTGGGGGAAGCGGTTCTATGGAGCATCTTGGTGGCCAAGTTCCCTGCTCCAGCTGGTGACACCTGGTGACACTTTCTCAGGTTCAATTTCCTCATCTGTGAAACAGAAAGGTCTTTGACTCTCTTGGGACAGCAGGAAGCAGTTTAACCCTAGCTACAGAAACAGACACCACGCCCAGGGCGTAGCGGGCCGTAACTTGTTTGCTCAGCCCAAGATAAAGAACAGTTAACCAGGCTGGGAGGAGGCGATTACTCAATCCGGTAAGTGACCCCGGGACGTGGAAATACCGTCCCCCTTTAGAAACTCAGAGTAACATTAGGGACTCCACCTAGGGGTTGTATACATCCAAATACTGGGACACGCCTACTTTACTCAGACTTGAGGGTGGAGTGCTGGGGTGGAGTCCGAGGCTGGCTTGCACAGGGCACTGTTTTGGATGGGCGGGTCCTGCTGGTAGGCAGGAACGAGTCACGTGACCTTCGGGGCCCGGTGCCACGCGGGCGGGCGGTGAAGCTACCTCCAGATGCCAGTCTGGAAACCATCAAAGGCTACCCTGTGTACCCTTAATTTTTGTGTGTCGACTCTACTGCTGGTGGGGCTGAGACCTCGGTTCCCCGCGGCGGTTGCGCGCACAGGTGAGCCAATCGGGAGAGAGCGGGGCTCCTCTACCCAGAGGGGCGCTGGGACCCGGGTGCAGGGGCGCAGCTGCGGTGTAGGGGCGGTTGCTTTCGCCAGGTAGTTGACAACTTGGGTGCGGGTTTCTGGAAACTGCCGCTCCCGGCCTCTCCCCATCTGGCTCAGGGCGCAGGATGGTGCGCCCCGGAACAGGGCACACCTTGTGCTGGTCCCAGGAGGAACTGAAGACTAGGAACGCAGGCGGATCCGGAGTCCCAGCCCGTAGCCTCTGGAGCACCCAGCCTCCTGTGGAGAAGAGGTGTGGGCCCGCCTGGGGCCTTGAGCCTGAGAAGTACTGTGGCCAGGGAGGGGACCCTGGAACTAAGAGGGCACCACCTCTCCTGGCTGCTTTCCACCCGGGCGGTGTCACCTCCCGCCGGCTCCAGGCTGGCCTCTCCCTGCTGTGCTCCACTGCAGCGCAGGCGGGGGCGTGCCGGGCGCCAGTCCGGGTTGTGTGAGGACTCTTGGCCGTCTGGGGAGCCCCAGAAAACTGCGAGTTCCCTAGGCGAAGGCAGGGAAGACCGGCGAACACGGCGGGGCTTGCCTTCTGGGGGGGCGATCCTGCAGGAGTCAAGTGATTAGCTGCTCTTTCCACCGCACTTTTCCTCAGGGCCCTGGGCCAGGAGAACAATAAGCCCCTAACAACGCTCTGGTTGCAACTGTGCCCGGTGACAGAGCAGGACAAAGGGAACTGTGTCAGCTCAGCTTCTCTCTCCAGCCTTCAGCTGAGTTGGGAATGTAGGGAGTCATTCTCCCGAGGACACGAGGATCTTGAAGCACCCAGACCTGAGTGATGGGGGTGGGTTTCAAGGAGTCCAGTGTGTGGACGCTGCCTCCGGTGCTGGGGGTAGGACTTTGTGGCTGCCTGACCGCACTTCCTGCTGGAGAAAGCACATTGGGGTCATAGGGCGGGCACAGGGAAGTCCTCGGAGTCTCTCAGCTGCTGCTCTAAAAAGGATGAAGCTCTAGGGCCCCCCGCCTGGGAACAGACCAGAAACCGGTAGTGTTCACAGGCCTCTTTTGTCCCCCAGTACTAGCGACATCTAGGAAACCAATGGGGAGCCGCGGCCTCGCCCTTCCGTCCTGTTTTCTTCACTCCCCCACAGCCGGTCATGGTGGGAATGTTATTTGGGCCCACTCGTTTTAACTGTGTGTTTAGCTGTGGACGGGGGACAGGGTGGGGATTCCTGTAGTGTGTGTCTGTGCCTGAAGTATGGGCCCCAAGCATTGAAAGCTGGCTTTGTCTCAACAGATGGGCTGTATGGGGTTCCACAGGCTGCGTCCAGTCTCTGAGCTCCCCTAGGTCTGCAGCATAGCCATGGCTCAGCCACTGGCTTTAGCCCTGGATGTCCCGGAGACCATGGGAGATGAAGGGTAAGTGCCCTGGTGCCGTCTGCAGTGTATTTGTGTTACCCCTCTGGTGTACCCTTCTGCAAGTGGGCGGGGCCCTGAGCAGGGATTCCCACACTCACTCCTCCCTCCCTCGTAGCCTGGAGCCCAGCCCCTATGAAGAAAGTGAAGTTCATGACTCCTTCCACCAGCTCATTCAAGAGCAGAGCCTTCGGGTGGCAGAGGAGGGGCTGGAACTACTGCCCTTGGGTCCAGGTAAGCCCATGCCTGCCCTCTGACCTGGTGTGGGCAGGACCTGGGAATGTCTGCTGTCCTGTGTTACAGGAGTAGAGTGGGTGGGGTAGGCTGGGTAGAACCGCTGAAGCACAGCGTCTTGTCCTTGTCCTCCCCAGGCAGAGGCGAGCAGACCCTGCCAGGGCTTGAAGGTGCTCCTGCCCATAGCTTGGCCACTCTCCGCATCTTGGCCAGCATGCCCAGCCGTACCATTGGTGAGCCGGGTCCTTTGCCCTTGTGCTGGCCTTACCCCAGCTGGGGTCTGTGAACCCAGAGTCAGTTCTTCTGGGCTCCCAGCTTTCTTGTTGCTGTAGCCTGAAGCTCAGCATAGTCCTGGGTCATTACTGGATTCTAAACATGACCACTTGCCACAGCGGGGGAGGTGGGGGTGGGGAGGGTGGGGCAGAAAATAGGCTCTGGGTTTCTGGTAAAGGGATTTCCCTCAGGCCTGGTGCTGAGAACTTTCCAGAAGAGCGTGAGGCTAGTCCTGTTCCTCCTCTCTAATACCCTGCCACCCGGTTTCCAAGGTCGCAGCCGTGGGGCCATCATCTCCCAATACTACAACCGCACAGTGAGGCTTCGGCGCAGGAGCAGCCGGCCCTTGCTGGGGAATGTGGTGCCTTCTGCCCGGCCCAGCCTTCGCCTGTATGACCTAGAGCTGGACCCCACAATCCTGGAGGAGGATGGTGAGTTGAGTCACCCAGCCTGCTGGCTGGGCAGGAGCCGGAACACAACGGGGTCAGCGAGCCCCTTTCTACCGCTGCCCGAGGGCTGCTTCTGCGTACCAGACGAGCGGCCGAGGTCTTCTCCAGGGCTGGTGTTTAAACCCCACTCACCACCACCAAAGCTATCACTGAGTGCTGGGGAGGCTTCCAGCAGGCAGTGGTGGTCAGGATCTCCAGTCATAGCTCTTAGCTTACTTCTTGCTGGGTAAACAGGAGCTGAGTAAACGGGTGAGCAGGAGCCTGAAGGTCAGACACAAGCCCAACTGGAGAAGACTCCAGGAGGGTGGGCTGGGAGCAGCCCAGCCCAGGGCTCCTGGGAGGCTTCCTGGAGAAGGTGACTAGAGTGGAGGAGGCAGGTGCCAAGGCCCACAGGCTGGAACAAACCTGGTTTCGTTCAGAGCCAACGTGGAGAGGCTTGGGGGAGGAGGCAAGCCCACGGCTACTGACAGTGGGACAGTGGGAGCTGAGGAGCTTGCAGTGTCGTGGGCTCTACACCTGGCTGGGTCCCACCTTCCCGAAGGCCTGCTCTCCCTGGCTTCTTTCTCCTTTCCTCTCCTCGTCTTCCCTCTCTGGATGTGAACTATGAGCATTAGGCAAACACTCTTCCATTGGTCTGTGTCTTCAGGCTCTTGGTGACTGAAGACAGGGCCAAGGCCTGCTGGGGTTGGCTTTGAACTCTGGTCCTTTTGCCTCTGCAGATGACTTATCTGTAAAGTTGGAGTTACAAAATTCCCTCCATGGGGTGGATACAAAGATGAGGGCTGCATCTCCTTATATTGTGGGGCCCGGAAGTGTGGTAAACCTCTCTTCTTGTTGCTGTGGTACAGTTCTGCCCAAAGCAGCATATGAGGCACAGGGTTTACTCAGGCTCACATTCAAACTACAGCCCAATGTGTCCAGGTTGTCAGGGTGACGGGCTTCGAGCAGCTGAGCATGAGTCCCGTTGTCGTGAATGAATGAACACTGGGGCTCTGCTCACCTCCACTTTATATCATGCAGGATCCCCTGTCCAGTGTTATGGCAGGTCTTAACACACTGATTAAAATCATCAACATAACCCCTCACCGGCCAGGGACCCATCTTCTGGTGACTCTAAAGTCTGTCAACTTGGCACTCCTAACATCACAGCGGCCATGAGGAGGCAGTTCTGACCCCTGCCCATTCCCTTGCCGCTTTGTGCATCTCTCCTGACAGGCTTGGAACCTCTAAGATGGGGGAGAACACCACTGGCCCCTGAAAGTCTTTCTGCTGAGTCTCAGGGTACCTGAGAAGTGGGGTGTGGGTGGGTGGCAGCCCGCCCTCTCCACTCTACAAGGAAGAGATCATTGCTGGGAAGTACTCCCCCCCCCCCCCCCCAGGCCTCAAGGATGTCGGGTTGTGGTGAAGACAGGAGAATGGGCTCCTGAGAGGAAGATGTTTGAGAGAGAGGATGGTCTGGACTGTTGCCTGCGTCAAAGGGCAGCCATCTGCGTGGTCTCAGGGGCTTGTGCTGGGCTGGAAGCTGTCCAGGGCCCTGGTCAGTATGCAGCGGGAAGGATGCTGGGCACTGAGGGATCTTTTTCCTCGGGGCAGAGAAGCGGAGCCTCTTAGTGAAGGAGCTTCGGGGTCTGTCGGCGGCCCAGAGGGACCACATGGTGCGGAACATGCCCTTGAGTCTCGGTGAGAAGCGCTGTCTGAGGTGAGTGCCCCAAGGCCTCTGCCGGCCTGCCTGAACATCCCTCTGTGGTTTAGGCATTTATGGTCTAGGCATCGTCTCTGTTCCCCAGAGAGAAAAGTTGGAGCCCAAAGGGAAAGCGGCGGAATCTGCAGGGTCGAAGTGGGGCCTTCTCCTGCTGTAGCCGGCTGAGATACTCCTGCATGCTGGTATGAGCTCTGAGCTCTGAGGTCACCTGCTGTGGATGTGGGTGGCTGGGGTTGAGGACACCCTACCCGACTGCTGTCCTGTCAAGGGACTTCTAACCGCAGCTTTTTCCAGGGGCCGTGTGTGTGTGTGTGTGTGTGTGTGTGTGTGTGTGTGTGTGCGCGCGCGCGCGCGCGCGTGAGACCTGTCCTGGCGTCCCAGCCCTCAGGGCTGTCCTCTGTCTGTTCCTCCAGGCTCTTCACAGTCTGGGGCTGGCACTGCTCGCAGGCCTGTATGCTGCCAGGCCGTGGCACTATGCTCTGAAGCAGATCGGTGGCCAGTTTGGCTCCAGCGTCCTCTCCTACTTTCTCTTCCTCAAGACCCTGTTGGCCTTCAACGCGCTGATGTTGCTGCCTTTGCTGGCCTTCCTCGTGGGTGTACAGGCTGCCTTTCCGCCTGACCCAGCAGGCCCTGTGCCTGCCTTCTCTGGTCTGGAACTCCTCACAGGCGGGGTGAGGCCTTCAGCTCCTGCCTTGGCCAAGAACTGGTGCCAGGCTTGTCCCAGCTCTCCTGGTGGGGCTCTTGCCTGTTCCCAGATGTCTCTATGGGTGGCTTTCTTTCTTTCTTTCTTTCTTTCTTTCTTTCTTTCTTTCTTTCTTTCTTTCTTTCTTTCTTTTTTTTTTTTGGTTTTTCGAGACAGGGTTTCTCTGTGTAGCCCTGGCTGTCCTNGAACTCACTTTGTAGACCAGGCTGGCCTTGAACTCAGAAATCTGCCTGCCTCTGCCTCCCGAGTGCTGGGATTAAAGGTGTGCGCCACCACGCCCAGCTTATGGGTGGCTTTCTCTTCTTCTGGAGGCCCAAGAATGGGCTAGGGCAGTGGTTCTCAACCTGTGGGTCCCAACAACCGATTTGGGGTCCGAATATAGTATCCTATGTATCAGATAGTTACATCATGGTTGATAATGGTAGCAAAATTACAGTTATGAAGTCACAATGAAATAATCTTATGGCTGGGGATAGCCACAACATGAGGAGCTGTATTAAAGGGTGACAGCGTTACAAAGGTCAAGAACCCCTGGGCTAGGGGAAGGGAGGGAGGGTATCTGACTGAGCTTGGCCTCCTGACAGGGCCGGTTCACACACACTGTGATGTACTACGGCTACTACAGTAACACCACACTGAGCCCGTCATGTGACGCCCCTCGGGAAGGTGGCCAGTGCAGTTCCAGGCTGGGCAGCCTGCCCTATAACATGCCGCTGGCCTACCTCTTCACAATGGGGGCCGCCTTCTTCCTTACCTGCATCGTTCTGGTATACAGGTATACCTTAACCACGTAGTCCTCACTCTGAACAACACCCATGGGTCCTACATTGTCTATCCAGCTCTTCCACCCATCCCCTTATCCGTTCTCCCATGTCTGCCTACCCATGTTCCTATTGAGACATCCATCTACCCACTCATCCACTTACCCACCCAACCCCCCCTTTTTTGTTGTTTTTGTTTTTCGAGACAGGGTTTTTCTGTGTAGCCCTGGCTGTCCTGGAACTCACTCTGTAGACCAGGCTAGCCTCGAACTCAGAAATCCGCCTGCCTCTGCCTCCCGAGTGCTGGGATTAAAGGTGTGTACCACCACACCCGGCTTATCCACCCATCTCTTTATCCTGGTTAAGTCTTATGTGCATACACCTATTGATTCTTCCTCCCACACCCATCCATCCATCCATCCATCCGTCCATCTACCTGCCTGTCTACTTGTCTACCCACTACCCATGTAGCCATTCCTATATCCCCTACTTGTGCTTTCTTCTGTCAGTCCATCCATCCATTTGTTCATCCACCCATCTACCCACCTACCTTCCTGCCAAACCATATTTCCCATCTATTCACCCATCCATCCATCCATCCATCCGTCCATCTACCTGCCTGTCTACTTGTCTACCCACTACCCATGTAGCCATTCCTATATCCCCTACTTGTGCTTTCTTCTGTCAGTCCATCCATCCATTTGTTCATCCACCCATCTACCCACCTACCTTCCTGCCAAACCATATTTCCCATCTATTCACCCATCCATCCATCCATCCATCATTCACTTATCCATCCATCCATCCATCTACCTACTCATCACCTGTCTGTCTACCCATCCTCCCATCGTTCACTGATTGTCTCTGCTGCTCTCTAGCATGTCCCATTCCTTTGGGGAGAGCTACCGGGTTGGCAGTACCAAGGGTATCCATGCCCTCACCGTCTTCTGCTCCTGGGACTACAAGGTGACACAGAAGAGGGCTTCCCGTGTCCAGCAGGACAGCATCTGCACTCAGCTGAAGGTAAGCAGCTACCAGTCCCATGCATGCCGCCCAGTTTCTGCAGACCTTATCCTCTTAGGAGCAAGTAGCCAGATCCGCGTGGAAGCGGTGTATGACTGTGAGCTGGCCTTGAGGTTCTGGGCTGTGGTGGCCTTTTCCTAACAGTGACCAGAAGGTCTGATGTTCCCGCACCTTACTTCAGTTGGTGCCTCGGTGGCATTAGCCCTGAGCTCCAGTCATATGAAGGTGCCGGAGTTACTGGAACTGCTCCAGTGTGTTGAGACTTGGGCCAGGAGGAGGAGGAGCTGGGTCTGCCCAGGGTCCCCTTTCTGGGGGGACTTTGCCTCCTACCCTCGTCCTATCAGCTGGGGACAGCTCCCTTTATAGTACTAGTGACTACAGTGGCCAGGGGCTAAGGACTGAAGGGGAAATGGAGGCACAGCGGTCAGATCCTCTGTTCAAGAATACAGGGGCCACTCTGGGGTTTCATGAGAGTTCTTCTTGGAGACAGGTGTCCACTCCCCAGGGGCTCTGGTTGGCTAGGGGCGGCTCATGTCCATAGAAGGGGACAAGGGGCTCAGGCCAGGCACTAGGCTTCCTAAAGACAAGGCTGTGGTGAAGGGTTGAGGAGGGACAGGCCTCAAGGTGGTGGCCATCCTGGAATCGCTGTGTCCTTGATGTGTGGCCTGAGCCTCTTTAGGGAAGGGAGGGGCTGGGGCAGCCTGCTTGTGTGTCAGGCTGTCCAGTGACAGACACACTACCACCTACAGGAGCTGTTGGCTGAATGGCAACTTCGAAAGCGCCCTCAAAGTGTGTGCGGGCAGCTGAGGCAGGTCATCGTTCTAGGTCTGGGGTGGCTGCTGTGTCTGGGCTCCACAATGGGCTGCACGGTGGCTGTCCTCACCTTCTCAGAGGTAATGATTCAGGTAAGGCAAGGGACAGAACTCCTGAGATCCCATAACCCCATCAGGCCTAGGCCACCACCCCCGACTCCCCATGGTTCTAATGCTCTCCCTTGCTTCCTATGTGTCTGGAACCCAGGCCTGGAGCAAGTTGTGTGTCTTGGGAGAGGGAATTGCCCCCGTTTTCCAACCAGACCCTTCCCAGTAGTACCTGCTCCCCACAGGGTGGCATGTCCTTGTGGGTGGTGCATCTAAAGGAACCCTCTCTCTTCTCATAGAGACCTGCTTCTGGTGGCCAGGGGGTGGAGATGTTGGCCCTGCCCCTGGTGGTCAGTATCCTTAACCTGGGTGCCTCCTACCTGTTCCGTGGTCTAGCCACTCTGGAGCGACATGACTCCCCTGTGTTGGAGGTATACATGGCCATCTGCAGGTGTGTGGCTGGGAGCATGGGCTGCTGGGTAGGGCTCCTCGGAGTGTCTGTTGTCCGGCGTCCTCCTTAGCCTACAACCCCTCCACCTGCACAGGAACCTCATCCTGAAGATGGCTGTCCTGGGTGTGCTCTGCTATCACTGGCTGGGCCGCAGGGTGGCCATCCTGCAGGGTCAGTGCTGGGAGGACTTTGTGGGCCAGGAGCTGTACCGCTTCATGGTTGTGGATTTCATCTTCATGCTCTTGGACTCCCTTTTCGGAGAGTTGGTGTGGAGGTGAGGATGGAGCCCCTCCCCCCCTCATCCTCTGGGCTCAGGGTACCAGCCTGTGAAAGGTTCTCAGACAAGGAGGATGGTGGGAGGCAGGATGTGGGGTAATTTCAGGTGGAAAGGAAAATGGGGTTTCAGTGTTGCTCATAGACAGAGGAAGAGAGAGGAGTCATCATCTTTAAAGTGTTCTGGGGTTGGGGCTCAGCTTCTGGCTTTCTGAGCAGTCATTGACTCCTTCTGTTTCCTTTGAGAGGACATGGAGTTAATGATAGTTGAAAAGTAAGACATTGTTTTTCAACACTTTTTCATTTTGGTTTTCCGAGACAGGGTCTTTCCTGTGTAGTCCTGGTTGTCCTGAATTCACTCTGTACACCAGGCTGGCCTTGAACTCATCTGCTTCTGCCTCCTGAGTGTTTGGATTAAAGGGTGCGCCACCACACCTGGCTTCAAACTTTTCTTAGACTTTTTTTTTTATCATGGTGGTGTGTGTGTGTGTGTATGTGTGGTGTGTATGTGGGTGTGTGGTGTGTGGAGTGTGTGTGGTGTGGTGTGTGTGTGTGTGTGTGTGTGTGTATATGTGTGGTGTGTGTGTGTGTGGTGTATGTGGGTGTGTGGTGTATGTGGGTGTGTGGTGTGTGGAGTGTGTGTGGTGTGTGGTGTGTGTGTGTAGGTCAGTTCTTTCTTAACACGTGGGTCCTGAGGATTTAACTCAGGTCATTAGGTTGGGTACATTTATCTGCAGAGCCATCTTACCAAGCCTTTTCTGCCCATTTGAGGTAAATCTTGAGAAGTCACCCAACCTTACCTCAGACTTCTCCTACTTCATCCTTCTGCAAAGATTACAGACCTATGCCTATGCCACCTGACCTGGAAGTCCTTGTTTTTTGTCTTGTTTTGAGACAAGGTCCCAGCTGACCTGGAACTCCCTACACAGACCAAACTGGCCTTGAACTCTGAGATCTGCCTGCCTTTGCCTCTGAGTGCTGAGATTAAAGGCGTGAGCCACCATGCCCTGTCACCTCTTGCTTTCTTGACACACGGTCTCACACTGTAGTATAGGTTGGCCTTGGCCTCCTGAGTGCTGCTTGGTCTTTGTCCGGACTGCCCTGGAGCTCACTGTGCAGTCCTGGCTTGCCTTATTCTTGGAACCCTCCTGCCTCAGCTTCCAGAGTGCTGGTGTTTCAGACATGCACCGCCTTGCCCATTCCATTTTTATTTATATTCTCATTCGTGTTCTTGTCATGTATGTGTGTGTATATCTGTGTGTGTGTGTGTGTGTGTGTGTGTGTGTGTTGGTGGTGGTGGAGGCTGTGAGAGGGAGTCAGATGTCTCTCCCCAGCCACAGCTGCTGTTACAGGCAGTTTTGAGCTACCTTATGTGGGTGCTGGGAACTGAATTCAGGTCCTTTGGAGGAATAGCAGGTACTCTTAATATATCGGGCAGTGGTGGCGTATGACTTTAATCCCAGCACTTAGGAGGCATAGGCAGGCAGATTTCTGAGTTCAAGGCCAGCCTGGTCTACAGAGTGAGTTCCAGGACAGCCAGGGATATACAGAGAAACCCTGTCTCGAAAAAAAAAAAACAAAACCAAAACTAAAACAAAACAAAAAACCAAAACTAAACAAACAAAAATTTAATTTATGTGTACTGCCATTTTGCCTGTATGTATGTCTGTGAGAGAGTGTCAGATCTTGAAGTTGTAGACAGCTGTGAGCCGCCATGAGGGTGCTGGGAATTGAACCTAGGACCTCTGGAAGGGCAGCAGTGCTCTCAATCGCTGAGCCATCTCTCCAGCCCCACAGTACAACTCTTAATGCTGTGTGCTGAGACTGGTGTCTCGCTTTGGGGAGAGGCTCAGTCGGGGTTTCTGCAGTGACAGCCCCCAGGTCCTGAGTGGCCACATCTCTCCTGACATTTGTTGGGTGCTAGGTGGCTCTGCCTGGTGCTCTGGGGATGAGAGTCTCCCTGCTCATCTCTCAGGGGCTCCTCTGTCCAGGCTCATCTCAGAGAAGAAGCTCAGGACGGGGCAGAAGCCTGAGTTTGACATTGCCAGGAATGTGCTGGACCTGATTTATGGACAGACACTGACCTGGTGAGGGTCTCCCACCTGCTTCCCGCTGGCTGTCAGCCAGTGCCTGCCTGCCTTCCTTCCTTCCTTCCCAGGGCCGTGGCAGCCTGCCTTTGGTTCTGGGTGGGCAGAGGGCAGAGGGTGGGTGGGAGGGTGCTCACCAGCCCTGCCTGCCGCCCTCCCCAGGCTGGGCGTCTTGTTCTCACCACTCCTGCCTGCAGTACAGATTGTCCGGCTGCTCCTCCTTTTCCACATCAAGAAGGTAACATGGGCTTGGCGATAGCTGGCACTTTTAATTCCAGCAGTTGGGTTCTGTCCTGAGTTCTGGCTTGGGGCCTGGCTACAGGCCAGCTTTTTGGCTTTCTCTTTGTGCTGTATTGTTGCTGTAACCAAGTACCTGACAAATGGAGCCTAAGCAGGGGGGGGGGGGGGGGCACTGCAGTGGGAGCCCGAGGCAGCTGGTCACGTGGCATCCTTGGTCGGGAAGCAGAGATGGAGGCTGGTGTCAGCTTGCTTTCTCATTTTGTATGCAGTCAAGGACCCCAGCTGGTGGGGTGGTGCTCCCAGCATTCAGGGTGGGTCTTCTCCTCTTCAGTTAAGTGAATCTAGAAATGCTCTCAGGGATGCCCAAAGGTGGGTAAGCAGTAATAATCACACTTATAGGACCAGGGTGGGGGGATGGAGTTTGGCGGGCAGGGCGTGGTGGCCTTGGCAGAATGCAAATCCTAGCCTTTGTCCCCAGGCCAGCCTGATGGCCAACTGCCAGGCACCACGCCGACCCTGGCTGGCCTCTCACATGAGCACTGTCTTCCTCACCTTGCTCTGTTTCCCGTCGTTCCTGGGCGCGGCTGTTTTCCTCTGTTATGTTGTCTGGCAGTGAGTGGAAGCCTGTTCTTTGGCTTGGGGGGGGGGGGCGATACAGGAAATGTTTTGTACTAGCTGAGAGTGGGACTCAGGGCCTGGTCCCCCACTTCTCCAGGGTGAGGCCCTCGAGCACTTGTGGCCCTTTCCGGACTCTGAACACCATGTATGAAGCAGGCACGGTCTGGGTGCGTCGCCTGGAGCAGGCAGGCGCTGGGGCCTCCTGGCTGCCCTGGCTGTACCACTTCCTGGTGGAGAACACTTTCTTCCTCTTCCTGGCTTCAGCCCTGCTGCTGTGAGTTCTAAGGTGGGGGTGGCGGTGAGAGGCTAGCCTGTGCTAGTGTCCCGTGTTGTCCTGACCCTGTCACCAGCCTACAGCCTGAGCCCTCCATCTCCTCAGGGCTGTCATCTACCTCAATATCCAGGTAGTGAAAGGACAACGGAAGGTCATCTGCCTGCTCAAGGAGCAGATCCGGAACGTAAGTGCCAGCCCGCCTGTGCACCCAGCTTGTGGGGTTCCCCTCGGCACACCTGTGTTTGCTCTGTTTTTGGGGGAGGAGTTTTACTCTGTAGCCCAGGCAGTCATGTCAGCTTTCTTATCCATATCTTCTTCCTTCTGTACTGCTGGGTGGCACACCTAGGGCCTCCTGTGTGCCGGCTGATTTTTTTAAAAAATTTTTTTTTCTCCTTGGTCCAGCCCAAAGATTGATTTATTTATTATATGTAAGTACCCTGTCTTCAGACACACCAGAAGAGGGCATCAGATCCCATTACAGATGGTTGTGAGCCACCATGTGGAATTGAGCTCAGAACCTCTGGAAGAGCAATCAGTGCTCTTAACCACTGAGCCATCTCTCCATCCCCCCTTTTTTTTAATTTAAAATTTTTTTTTATTTTCAATTATTATTATTATTTTTTTTTTGGTTTTTCGAGACAGGGTTTCTTTGTATAGCTAACTCAGAAATCCGCCTGCCTCTGCTTCCCAAGTGCTGGGATTAAAGGCATGCACCACCATGCCCGGTTTATTTTCAATTTTTTAATTTAGTGATTGTGTGTGGAGTTGGTTCTTCCACTTCTTTGTGGGTTCTGGGGATCCATCTGATAGGCATCTTGGGTTTTTGACAGGGCCTTACTTTGTAGCTCAGGCTGACCTTAATCTCAGTGATCCCCCTGCCTCGGCTGTTTGAGTACTGGGATTAGTGTGGAACTCTTGTGTGTGACAGGGATTAGGCAGAAAGCAAGCATGAAGCAGCCAGGCCTTGGGACGGAGTGAGCACGGAACCTGCTGTCTGGGTTAGGAGTCGGGAGCAGTGTGGGCACAAATGTTACTGTAAGGGGCTGGGTCTCTCTGGGGCTGTGGATATACACAGGCTGGGGTCAGGACTAAAAAACATTTTTCTTAAGGAGACAGTATAAGCAAGATGTGGTGTATATCTATAATCCCAGCAATTGAGGGCTGGTTCAGGGCCATCCAGTTACATAATGAGACCAGCCTGGGCGTCAGGAGAGCCGTTCTCCAGAGTGGGTGTAAGAGAAGGGGGACAGGCTTGTCTAGGGCAGAGGCAGGGCCATTTTGAAGTTGCACTGGGCTGGCTCCTAGGCCTTCACAGTTAGGCTTCCATTTTCACCCTGTTTACTTGGCTTAGATCCATACGCATGCCCGCTCCTAGGCTTAGATCCTTACGCATGCCCACTCCTAGGCTTAGATCCATACGCATGCCCACTCCTAGGCTTAGATCCATACGCGTGCCCACTCCTGAGTTCCTCCTTTTTACCTTTTTCATTTTTGAGACATAGCCTTACCATGTAGCCTTAGCTAGCCTAAAGTTTTCTATGGAGATGGGGCAACGTTCAGAGATCTGCCTGCCTTTGCCTCCTGCACTGGGACCAGGTGTGGGCCACCACGCCCAGGTCCTCCTTTGACTGCCTGGTTCTTGTGATGATGGAACAGGCCAGCTCTGGGGTGGAGGGCCGGGTCTTTCTCACGCCTGTGTTCTGGCCACTCTAGGAAGGAGAGGACAAGATCTTCCTGATCAACAAGCTTCACTCTGTTTACGAGGAGGAGGGAAGGAGCAGGTGACAGCCTGTGGAGCGTGTGAGCTGGTTGGGGAGGAAGGAGGGCGGGCTCCAGGGGTCAGCTCCTGGCTTGCCCCATCCTCTGCCTTCAGAGTCCCTGTTACCTCAGTTAAGACTGGCATAGCAGGGACTTGTGTCATGAAGACACCCTTGGGGATGAAGGCCACGTTCAGGCCCCACTGAGGCTTTATTTTTTAATTTAAACATAGAAAAAAATTATGCTGGATCTCTGTGAGTTTGAGGCCAGTCTAATCTATAAAAGTGAGGGCAGTTATACAGAGAAACCCTGTATGGAAAAAGAAAAAAGAAAAAAAAAGTATGTGTATGGGTAGTTTTTGCTTGCATGTATGTTTGTGTGCCACGTGTGTCCATGAAGGTCAGACATAAGCTGCCATGGAGGTGCTGTGAAGTGAACCCGGGTTTGTGGAAGAACACCAGGTGCCACCTCTCCATTCTCACTGACTAGTTTTATAGTGACCTTGAGAACAGAAGAATTTCTCCCTGCCGAGTGGAGCACAGACACCATGGCACCCTGCACACCTGAGGTCCCCCCACCCTCCAGCAAGCTCAGGCCATGTCTGCAGGTCCCCAGCTGCAGCCATGAGGGCTCCTCACACTGAAGGCATCTCAGAACATCCAGTCATCCTGGGCCTTGGGCTTCCTTGCAGGGGAACCCAAGGTCAGACACAGCCCTGCCCTTGTGCCTTGTGGAGACTGGCGTTTCCCTCCCTTAGCGAGGCGGGGCAATGGCGGTGGTCTTTGTTCCTCTGGTCCTCACAGCTGGCATCTGTGCTGTGTTCCTTGAGCCCCTGTATTGACATCATGTCTTCTCAGAGGGGCCTGTTACTGCAAGCTGCTCCCCACAGGCTGCTTATAGTCCAAAGCTTTGGACTACAGAGGGGCCAGTCACGTGGCTCCGCAGCTCTGGCAAGCAAGTTCCTGGAACGTGCCTTGGTGTCTTCACTGCTGTGTGGGAGGCCTGGTGTGGATTCTCTGGGCCTCGGAGCATCCACTGAGCCACCCTTCATGCAGGTTAGAGGTGTTTTCATGTTGTTGGATCATCCTGATTTCTGTTTCTGGCAGGCCTGGCAGAACCCAGGATGCTACTGAACCACCTGCCTGGCACGAGGATGGAGGGGACCAGAAGGAACCCTGTACCCCCGGGTCACCATGATCCTGCAGGCAGAAACTTGGATCTGAGATCCCCTCAGGACGTGGCAGTAGAGTGACTTCCCATGAATTCCAGTTGGCATGGAGCAAGGATGTGGGACCCCTTCCCCTGGCCTTTTTTTCTTTTAGGCAGGGTGTATGTACATAGCCCTGGGTGTCCTGGCACTCTATAGACCTGGCTAACCGTGAAGTCAGATCCACCTGCTTCTCCCTTCCAAGTGCTGGAACCAGAGGTGTGCACCCCCTTTAAAGTCCTGATTAAATGGGTTTTGCAACATGAGTTTGTGCTCCAGGATGAGTTTGGAACCTGCACCTGCCCTGTGCTTGTTGCTTGGGACTCACTAGGCCTTCCATGGGAAGCTCAGGGCTTGGGTTAAGTGAAGGTTGCCATCTACTGGTAGAGAGGAAGTGGCCACGTTCTCCTGGGCAGGATGGAAAGGTCTGTGCTTGGGAGTGGGACCAATCAGTGATGATGTCATGTGGACAAAAGAGGAGTGCAGATTCAGGGGAGGGCTCATGAGGAGAAGCTCCTCAGAAGAGGGACCGCCAGCATCCTGTCTAGGTGAACCTTTTGGTGAGCTGCCCTGGGTGGGCTGAGCCTAGGCTTGCAGGCCTCCAGGTCTGGGTGGCCTTCGCTAGCTGCATCTGCTGGGGCATTACCTGGTTGGGTGGGACATGACAACAGCACTGGGCCCTCCCTTCTCCCTGTGTTAGAGGAGACAAGCCCCTGCTGCCTTTGTCCCTCCTGCCCTTCACTGGGATGGGCTCTGCTGCAGAGCCACCTTCATCAATGTCGCAGGCGTGGGAAGAGAGGGAAGGATGATGAGTTAGCTGTCCACCTGCACTGACACTGAATGTACAACTACCCCCATCTCACGCTGGGATCACCATTCCTGTCACTAGGGAGCCACACGGGGCTTGGAACCACCTGTAGCACCCAGAGACCCATCACAGGTACACAGTCCTAGCACCATGATTCTAAGAGGCCAAGGCTGCAAAGTGGCGCCGCCTGTCACGTAGATACCTAAGCCGAAGACTGTTCACAGCATGGAACTCACAGGCCTCAGGAGACCAGCCTGTGAGGATGCCATTCTTTATCAGTAGTGACTCCCTGAGAAGCACTGGCACCCGAGGGCACACCTCACCCCGGCTTTCTGGGTCTTTTCGAAGTCCGGTGGCTGCAAAGGAGCTTCCTGAGGTCCCTCACTGCCAATGTCTTCCTCCAGCTTCAGTCTAGGCCAGCCCACAGTAGTTCCCACCCTAGCTCCCGCCCACGGCAGGGGCTTCTTGCCCACCTCTGCAGGCCTCTCCTCTGCCATCCTACCGCCTTGGCCAGGCACCCTGCCATCACTGCTGTGTCAATCTTGTCACAACAGTGCAGTGATAGAGCAGGTCCAAACCTCCCATTTCCTGGATCCCTGACATCAGGCCTACTTCTTCGTCCGATCCAGTCACATGAGGCCTTTTCTGTTGGTCTTCATCATTCCACTCCTCACTGTTGCAGATCCAACACAGCCTCAATGGCCAGGGCATGTGCCACCTCCACCACAAAACCAACTGTCCACTCCCTGAAAGTCTTCAAGGCACAGCATTTCTCAAAGACACCAGCCACTGCTTCTTTCCCCGTAAGAGACGAAAGCACCTGTGCCATGGGCTGCTTCTAGTCTGGCCTTGTCTACTCTTCCGCTCTTGATGCTCTGGTCAGCAGAGCTGAAGTTCTTGGAAGATCAAGGGCAGCATGGCATTCTGAGTTTCATTCTTCCTCTGGTCTTTGGGTTCCCCTGGGGCCAGGGGCCCCTTCAGTGATTTTCTTAGCAGAACTAGCAGCTCCTGATCTTTCCTGTGAGTCCCCTGTGGTAGGCCAGGGCTCATCCTCAGCACATAAAGTGAGTCGACATTCAAGCAGTGTTACCCATGATCCTGCTGTCAGTGATGCCATTCTGTGCACATCAGCCACTATGGTTTTTAGGGTAAAGAGATCAATAAAACACTTAGGAAGCACATTGTTGGGTCTTGCTGTGTTGTCTGACTTGGTATTGAGCCTGTGGACTCAGGCAAGGCTACTCCTCAGCCTCTTGTGTGCTGGGACTACAGATAAGTACCACTGATTTTTTTTTCCAGATAGTGTTAGAGATAGAACTAGGGCCTTGTGCCTGTACACAAAGACCACTGAGCTATACCCCAGCCTCTCCATTACGATTACTGTTTTTTTTTAAATGCCTGCACTGGGCATGTGAGTGAGTGTGGGGTGGTGGTCCTGGGAGGATGTGGAAGCTGGGATGCCTCCCAGTGGCTACTGAAAGGATCCAATATTCGCAGCAGAACCAAAGAGCAACGGTTACAAACGCCTCAAGTCAAATGGCCCAGACTGCGAGTTTAGGCAGAGATGAGTACAAACACAGCAGAGACATAGTAGGCTGTCTCCATACCACATGAAAGGGAAACACCTGCCTTTCACCGATGAAAGACACAGCAATTACATCAATAGCCAAGAAAAACTGCAATTTATTAAGACTCAACAAAGCGCTGTTACTTCTCGAAAGCAACCTCCGGTGTGCGTCCAACCATCACATTCCAAGAGGAGGGCATTAAGCGCCACAAACTTTTTTCTTTTAATCTTAGAGTCAAAGACATTTGAAATTCAAAAGGATCAAAAAGGAAAAAGGGAGAAAGCCCACAAAAACTGGGAATATCTTTTCCTTCCATCCCCAGTTTTAAAACATGAGTTTTTCTACAACTCAGTGCTAAACGGCAGCATGGCAAGCTGTGCGTCTGGGAGCGCACACGCGCACACGCACGTATTTGATATACATACTTGGGTATACATACATCAAATATCTAGGACGCACGTAATGGCGATGAGATGCAGTCACTCTGAGGAGGGCCATTCCGTGGGATACATGACAAAACTCGAACAAGTTTTGAACCCAGTTGTGCATAGTTCCTGATCCTTTAAGAAAGCAGCGCTTTTCTGCAACCGTGCAGGACTTGCTTGCTTTCTGTTTTGATAAAACCATTAAAAAGCTAATTAAAAAAATGTAATGCACAAGTTTCCCAACCACGTAGGCAGGGAGTACAATGTTCATATATTTTTCTAAAACATACTTGAGGGTGTGTTATTTCATTGTCTTTCTTCCTTGTAAAACAATCAAAACATTGATCATCTTTAAAACATAAAGCAATTTTTAATATATAAAGCACTCTTCAAACATCTATTTCTTTTGAGTCCATTATTTGGTAAATATGTAACTGCTACACATTAGAGATTAGGTATTTTTCTTCTTTGTGTGTGTGTGTGTGTGTTTTCTTTTTTTTTTCTTTCTTTTTTTTTTCTCTCTTTTTTTTTTTGTTTTTGTTTCTTTTTTTTTTTAAATAACATCTTCAGTGCTAGGAGTTGGGTTTAAAAATACATGAAGTGGTGTGGCACCGCCCTCGGGAGCCCTGGCGTTCCTGAGAGCGAGCTGGCGTGTGCAAGACAGAGACCACAAGGCCCTGTCACCTTGAGGAGGGGTGAAGACAGTCCACAGAGTTCACGTGCGACGGCTGAGGGGAACAGCGTTTCCCATCCCAGAGCTCTGGAGCAACACATCTGTATCTGAAAATAGGTTGCTGTTTGTTTGCTTGTTTGTTTTAAATGATGCAAGTCTTTTTTTTTTATTCCTTTTAACATTTTAAAAATTTTTTTTAATTTTATTTTTAAGTCTGAAGGAGAAAAAAAAAAAAAAAGTCTGTAAACAGGTGGGAGCCCAAACACAGCTCCTCCAAAAGCAGTCACCACCACGTCCAAGTGCTCGGCCGCCCGCCCGCACCTCGCGGCACCAGCCTCTACAAGTATCTATGGCCACAGTTCAACAACAGTTTGTTTTTCTCTTTAACTTTATATTCCAGATGGGAAGTGGTTCAATACTCTGGTAATAATCTTCTTGCGTTAGTCCACAAGGACAAGCTGCTGAAGGTAGACAGACACATTATTTCTCCAGAGATATACACTGTGACTTTAAATGCAACAACAGAGTCCTTGAGTAAACATTTACACATGAATTGTCACCAGCCCTGTCCCGAGAATTCTCTTTACTGTTTAGGATTAGCTAAAGGAAGGGCAGCGACACCTCAGTGCAAAGTGAGAAGCAAATAACAACAATGAGAACATCTGACGAATGCCAAAAACAAAAAAAACAAAACAAAAACCCCCAAAAAACCAAAACCAAAGGCATATACTGACTAGAAGGGGAACCTACAGTTAAGTCCCTCACATGCTCTCAAGTGTGCACGCACGCACAGGAAGCTCTGCCTGTGCAAGGGCACACTCACACACACTCTTCTACACACTGTACCACACGAGCACACTCACGCACGCACACACACACACGCACATGTAGGCTATGAACGTAGACATTTCCTAGAGCCTGTTTCTGTGCACGGATGTCAACGTGGAAGTGTTCACATTTCGGTATTGGCCTGCTGGGTTCAAGTATTTGCATGTTTGATATGTCTTTTTTTTTTTTTTTTTTTTTTAAACTTTTAAAAAATATTTTTTTGGGATAAAAAAAAATGACATGAAAAGGTAACAAAACGAGGGTAATGTGCGCAGGCGATCCGGGGGACAGAGCACTGGCCACGTGCCTCAGCTCTGTGCCCGCACAACGCAGCCCAGCCGCCTGTCCCGCCTACCGCCTCTGTAATGTGCATAATCGTCACAGGCTCACTTTAAATAGGCTTCAAGTCTCCCCCCACCCCACCATAAAATAACCCTTTCCAGCCCACAATCTGAAAAGTGCCCTTCATGATAGAACTATTCTAAGCAGCTTTTATACTTAAAACTCAAAATGGCAGCGCACTGTACAAACCTAAGACGACATGAAATAAAAAGCTATGAGGGACGTCCTGTCCTTAGCACATGACACTGACCAACCTCAGCCCGCACTGTCTTCAACAGTTCACAGGGGCCGAGGCCAAGGTTCATCTTCAGACTGGACAGAGGTACTCCAAGGGGCAGCTTGTCCGTCAGGTGGAGCTTCAGAGCCAGGCCTGGCATGGTCAGCTCTATTCCCCCAGTGACCGTGGCCCCTAGATGGACTCGCCGCTGAGCAGGTCCCCAGGCAGCAGAGTATTGAGAGGCGTGGGGCTGCCGATCACTCTGGCGTCGTCAGCACTGGGCGGGCCCCACAGGCTGCTGGAGTATTGGGGGACCCCACCCCACAGCAGCTCACTGCTGCCTTTGCCACTCAGGCATGGGGTGTTCCAGTGGGCAGTGTCGCTGCGCACTAGGCCATGGGTGCTGCCCGAGGTGCCCAGCCTGGGCTGGCTGCCCCCACTGCTGGACTGCCAGCTGGAGGTGGGTGGGAGGGCTTGGCCTTGGGCCAGAAACCGGTTCACTTCTTCTTCACCAGCAAACTCAGCCAAGATGGTGGTGTTTCCCAGTACACACCTACAAGGCAAGAGGCCAGGTAAGTATGTCACCCTGAGTCCCGAGTCTGTACGACTGCAAAGACAGATCAAAGGATCACCATGTCACAGGCTACCATGACCTAGCCTGTGGCTGTGTTTCCCTCACTTTTGACTCCCACAGCCACAGAAGATTGATGTGTGGAGTGCACATTTAAATGTGCTGTGCAGGGGCTGGTGAGATGGCTCAGTGGTTAAGAGCACTGACTGCTCTTCCAAAGGTCCCGAGTTTAAATCCCAGTAACCGCATGGTGACTCACAACCATCTGTAATGAGATCTGTCGCCCTCTTCTGAAGTGTCTGAAGACAGCTACAGTGTACTTACATATAATAAATAAATCTTAAAAAAAAAAAAAAAGTGTTGTGCAATGGGGGTTCAGCTGGCATCAGTGTCCCTCGTTTCAAGTGACACTCAGAGCAGGTTTGCATAGAAATCACCCTAAAGGAGACAGTGGGCTGCTGTTAGCAACCCTGGAATCTGGGAGAGTAGGGGTTCCTTTCGGTCTCTTCCTAGGGGATTCACAGACAGACACAAACCAATGCAGTGACTACAGGAAGCCATGGGGAAAGGACAGCTGCCGACAAGCAGAGGAGCTAGTCCTCAGAAGTTAAGTGTGCCCATACTTTGCCTTGGACTGCCAGCCTCTGATCAGGGCACACGCTACGTGGGGTGCAGTGTGGGATACCACAGCACGCCCCCCCCCCCGCCCCTCCTAACACTGTTGGGCACTTGTGTCTACTTGGCAGTCTGAGGGGCTGAGGAAAACATACATGTGCAGAGACTTCTGGGCCTTGGCGGCTTCTTCCTTGGAACTGTAGCGGACCACGGCGTTGCCTTGGGTTAGGTTCAGGTGGAATGTGATGAGAGGTCCATGCTGCAAACACAGCGTCCGAAGTGTAGAACCATCGATCTGAGAGAGAAGCAAAGGGTGGGGCGTGACTTCCTCCAAGCCCTTGCCATGTTCTGGAGGGGCCAACACTGGATGCAAGCACTGCGTACGAGACAGGCTCATGACTAACTGACAGTGATAGATGCCTCGGTGGCCAGGCAGCTCAAGTGTGGGCCCAAGTCCCATTCTGGGTTCTGCAGTTTGCAAAAGGCATAGCAGCAGACTGGTAACCTTGCAATGACAGGCCCGGTCTATGCCAGGGAATGGTGAATACAGGCTGACCATAGAGCTGAGAGGGCCAAACCCCCTCAAATGATGTGTTTATAAGATAGACGGTTCTCTAAGAATAGACTTGTCCGCTTTGGAAGGGCAAATAAGCTACGAGGAGCATAGCTGAGAAAATTAGCTGTTTCCTCACACTTGCCCACACTCACACCTGCCCACACTCACACTTGCCTCTGCCACTCTGGGTTCTGAGGGAAGATGCCTGACACAGATAGCTATCTGTTCCAGGGGCAAAGTAGGTACCTCCTTGGCCATAAGCAGCTACCCATGGGTATGACATGACAGCCTCCTGACCCCCAACATGGCAGCACTTGTACCTGGGGTGTGAGATTGCGCAGAACGAGCCAGCTGCTTGTTCTTCCTGAGGTGTCAGTACTCCATGCAGAACCTGTGTGACAAATCACAGGACAAGAACTCAATCGATCGACTGGCCATATTTTCAGTCTGAACTAAACCATATGGCAAGCTTTAGTTTTTCAATCCTGTAGCAGCCGTGGCACCTTTTGAGAAACCCAATCTCATAATTACTGCAGAGTCCATCCACGGGCCATGAAAAGCCTGACCTCCCACATGCACCAGGAGGCCTGTCCTTTTCTCCTGTATTGAGAGGAGGTCAGGTCTGAAGGGCTCCTGAGAATCCCCTGCAGTTCTAGTCTCTGCCTCGCCACAGCCCAGCCTTCACTTGGAATCGAACACTTACAACATGTTTAATGAGATAAGGTGAGCACAGTGGGCAGGGCTGCCCGACGCTGGGCTGCTGCTTGAGGACCTGCAGTTGTCCTGTGTAGCCAGAGGAACCCAGTGACCGACTGACCACACATGTGATACATGAGTGTGGTGGGAGGGACCTACCGTGCAACAGAACAAACACTTCAAAGGTGCCTTCCTTTTTCCATGGAACCTTGTGGAGAAATGAAGATCTCTGTGCTGGCTGAGATGGGCAGGAAGCCGAGAATGGCTGAATGGTCTTTTTGAGGACAACACAGTTCATGTGGTACATGTGTCTAATGCCCTGCCAGTATTAAGATGCTCCCAGGCACAGGGAGTCTGATGAGAGGCATGGGGTAATACAGACACACTTCCTGAATCACATGTAGTAGAGTAGCTATGAGTGCCCTGTTGACAGCAGCAGTTACCTGAGCAGTGCTTACCCGAGGAGTAGGAGCTGGTCCAGCCGAGGGGGCTGGTGCCCCAGGTGGAGGAAGGCTTGGGATTGGCTAAGCCTGGAGGCGGCCTGGTGGGTGCAGTAGTGTTTCTGGGTACCTTCCACAGCTCATGAGACAGAGAGGCTTGCGTGTGAGAGGCTGGGCCTGAGGACCATGTTGATTTAATATCAGACAGCTTACCTAGTAGGAGAGAGACAGTATATGTATGTCTACATGCAGAGAGGAACTGCAGCTCTGGAAGCTGGCAGGACACTGACAACACAGATGGGAAAGATCAACGGCACCAAAGCACCAAAGCGTGCTCTGTCTCATGCTGTCCCTGTCTGCTGCCCAAGCTGGCCTCCAACTGTTGGGTTCTGCCTTAGCCTCCTGGCCTCTGAGCCTTCTAACTTCTGCTCAAAGATACCATGTGTGTGCCGTGTAGACTTAGCTGGCTGCTGACACCTCATCAGCTTGCGAACATTGGCTGTGGAGAAAAGCATAGTTTTGTGTTCATTTGATTGACACAGGACCACCAAGGTTGACCTTGAGCCTGTGGTGATCTTCCTGCTTCTGCCTCTCAAGTGACAGAGTTACAGGCAGAGACAGGAGCAGCTCTCTGAGTCTGAAGCTAACCTGGTCTACACAGTGAATGCTAGGACAGTCTTAGACATTTTAAGACCTTGTCTCAAAACAGCAAACAAAGACCAGAGGGACAAACAGAGGCTCAGTTCCCTTTCAGATTAAAGAGATTTCAAGAAAAACCCTGTCGCTGGGCAGTGGTGGTGCACACCTTTAATCGCAACACTTGGGAGGCAGAGGCAGGCGGATTTCTGAGTTTGAGGCCAGCCTGGTCTACAGAGTGAGTTTCAGAACAGCCAGGGCTACACAGAGAAACCCTGTCTTGAAAAAAAAAAAAAAAAAAACCCAAAACCCAACAACCCCTCCTCCCCCCCAAAACCCAATCCTTGCAAACCCTTGTCATAAAATGCTAAAAGTTGCGATTGCCTTACACAACAATTTTTAAAAAATGCTATGAATGACTTGCTGGTTGAAGATTCTTCATCCAGAGGGTTTTTGTTAGTGTTATTGTGGTGGTTTGAAAATGTTTGGCCCCCACAGACTCATGTGTTTCCATGCTTGGTCATGGTGAGTGACACCATTAGAAGACGTGGCCTTGTTGGAAGAAGTGTGTCACTGTGGGGATGGGCTGTGAGGTCTCCTATGCTTAAGCTATACTCAGTGTAGTTCTCAAGTCTTTCCCCTGTTGCCTGCAGATCACGAAGAACTAACTCTTCAGCTCCTCCTCCAGCACCATGTCTGCCTGCATGGTCCCATGCTTCCCATCATGATGACAATGAACTAAAAATCGGAGCTGTAAGCCAATCTCAAATGCTTCCTTTCTAAGAGCTATCACGGTCAGAGTGCCTCTTGACAGCGACAAAACCCAGTGAGGACAGTCGTGCTGGATTTGGTGTTTTTGGGTTCGCGACAGTGTCTGCAAACTTCCAAACTCTGAAGCACATGTTGTTCTGAGTACACTGGCCAAGGGACACTCAACACAAGCCCACACCTGGCTCTCAGCCCACACAGCCAGGTGATGCCTCTGAAGAGCCTGGAGACCTGACCACAGCAGGCAGGGATGATGGCCCTCCTTACCTCCACTCTTGAGAAGGTAGCGGTTGACATCCTGGATGGTGGTGTTGATGGTAGGTCCTGTAGGGACACTGCCAGGAGTGACATCAGGATCATTCTCAGGATCAATATTCTGAAGTCCTTTCCATGGAACTCCAGGGTGGAATTCTGTTCATGGAAACCAAAATGGGGCTGTATACTAGAGCACCTTCACATTGCATCATGACACTTAAATTTCTAAATCTGATAATTAGGAGCAGAGGCACTCCTTGCTTACATACAGTCCATTCTTTTGGAACAAACCAGGACCATTCAGATAGGAATGCCTTTCCCAGGTGGGAGCTGGTGTCCCTTCCACACTGCCACCTGCCACTGGTCTTCACTTACCTCGGAATGGGAAGCTACAGAACAACGCTTGACACTACCATACCCCATGTACTCTTAATGGAAACCGCAAAGCTACAGACTTGATGCTTGCAGGACCCACAGTGCAGATACGGGCTCCCTAGGCTTTAACTGCTCTCTGAGGCTTGGGGCACACCTGAATCTACTGTTGCCCACAAGTGTCATGCAGTCTTACCTGGGGGCCAGCTGATGCTGGAGCCATTTGAGATTTTATCACTGTCAGATTTGGCACGTGACCAGCTATGGGGAACAGCTACGGGAGGACTGGCTGGTGACTCACTGTTCTGAATTAAATCGTACCGGCCGTAAGAGTCATCAATGGAGGACTTACCTGGAGGCCCGATGCTTAGACCTCCAGGGATAGCACCTACAGAACAGGAAACAGGAACAGAGTGAGTCCTCTACCAAAGACACCCAGGGATACAGCACAACCTCCCTCCTGAGCCCAGGATCTCACCCCTCTCAATCTAGGGTTCTCTAAGAACTGAGTCAGTTACCCCAAACATGGTCTTTAGATGACTATTCTTTTGTGGTGCGAGGCATAGAACTCAGGGCCCTATTTATGACAGATTAAGCTTCTACTCCTTAGAGACACTGACTAAACCAACTAGTACCAAGCACACACCATTATTGATATTGAGATTTTTTTTTTTTCTCCAAGACAGGGTTTTTCTATGCATTCTTGGCTGCCCTGGAACTCACTCTGTAGACCAGACCAGGTTCAAACTCAGAAAGATCCACCTTCCTCTGCCCCTTGAGCATTGGGATCACAGGAGTGTGCCACCCACCTACCCCTGACCCCAGCGGTTAGTGTCATCATTACTATTACTTTTTAGTGCCGTGGATCAAACCCAAGGCTTCATCCATGGTGTATTAGCACTCTATGTTCTTTTGAGATGGTATCATAGAATCTGGATTGGCCTTGAACTTTGTATGTAGCCAAGGATAACCCTAAACTCCTCATCTTCCAACTTGCACCTTCCCAAATGCTGAAATGAGAGATGTGTGCCACTATTAACTATTTTAGATTGTCAAGTTGGAAGGCTTATTTCTTTTTGAGTATTATAGGTAGGGTCTTATGTACCTCACTTGCTGTGTATTTAAAGATGCCCTTGAATTTCTGGATCTTCTTCCATTCCACCTTTTAAAATCATACTTAACCAGGCAGGTTGGAATACTTGGGCTCAAGTGACATGTGGTATTGGCCTCTTAAGAAGCTAAATTCATGGGCTGGTGAGATGGCTCAGTGGGTAAGAGCACCCGACTGCTCTTCTGAAGGTCCAGAGTTCAAATCCCAGCAACCACATGGTGGCTCACAACCATCCGTAACAAGATCTGACTCCCTCTTCTGGAGTGTCTGAAGACAGCTACAG